>NC_135187.1:34899555-35149555 GCF_041146795.1 Maylandia zebra
ATATTTATTTATAAGTGACTTATGTATGTATGTATGTATGTATATATATGTATATATTGTACTATTCTTAGTTAGCGTATTGTCTGTCTTGTCTTAATGTTGGTTTAAAATGGAGCACTGTAACAAAAAATAATTTCCCCCAGGGATCAATAAAGTATTCTGATTCTGATTCTGATTCTTAATATTTGAAATTCAATCTGTAATTACTCAAATGCATTGCCATACCATTAACCTCAACATGGTATGGAATGTCATGGATAATTTGTCTGTAAGAAGACTGTAAACTCTTTAGTTCAGACCCCTGGATTGAATAAAAGTAACAAATTCTTAATCATCTCTGACAAGTGAAAAGTCCAAAAAATTATAGCCTCCAAATGTTTTCATACTTACTGACACCCAGTGGGCTGAATGTTAGTTTGATGAGTATTAATACTGCGTCAGCTAAATAAATCACAAAATCAGACTGCAATAAATATGAGCATGTGGTTATAATTAGTTATTACTGTACTGATTGAAACTCTTCCCAGTACACCTAGTAAACCAAAGTCAATGTCGGGAAAAAAGCTTAAATATTAAATAATTGTAATTTTTAGATAGCTGTTTGGAATTCGAAAAAATATATTTTAATAAACAGGGATGTTTCAAATATTAATATAATTGCAGATCACATTTTAATATAACTTTTAGTCTGTCAGTCAGGTTGCAACTGACTGTCAAGAAAATGCCAATAAACAAACAAAACATTGCAGGGGACAGAAGCCTATCCCTGAAGCCTATCCAGTAAATAGGCAACTCTCTCATTTATTAACTGACTGGCTTTACAGATGTTTAACATGAAGACAAAACCATACTACAGCTGATTAATGCTGAATAAGAATATTTTCTGTACCCGTGTAATATACATTAATCTATGACTAAGTAATCATATGAGACAAAGTGGAATATTTGCAAAACAGATGTTTGACTGGTCTTATGGATATAATGTTTAGAGCACTAAAAACAGAATTTATTCACCTTGAGAGAGTGTCAGCATTAACCGACTACATAACAACAAATTTTGGAAATCTCATTTTGTGGCCAAGGACAAAGGAAAGTAACTTGTCTGAATGTTACACCTTTTTTAACTGCAAAAAGCTCAATCTTGAGACTCAGTAAGCTGGAACTGGCTGTAATACAATGCCATTACTATTGAAAAGCAGGTCAGAAGCGCTGAGGCACAGATCAAAATGCCATTCTGGGCGAGCTGAATTCTTTTTACCTCTGAAAATGAGAACCAATAAGGACAGCTATTTTCTTGATCTTGAAAACAAAAATGGCTTCTAAATATTCCTAAAATCAAACAAAAAATATGTCAATATTATTAAGAAAATACAAACATAAAAAGTGATTTATTTTAGATACAATGGGGTGTGCATTTCCTTTAAATTGTTTAAAAATCAACGAAGTCAGCTTTTAGTTCACATACAATCATGGCATTGATTGTATGTAGCCTCTGTCCCATGGCGGACAGAGGCTATGTGACATGAACGTTATAATTTTACCTTATAAGGTTAACAGATCAATAGAAATTAGGAGTGGCCAATTCTTCAATATTTGTGTTATACTGTAGTACCTCTGTTTCACTTTGTAGAGGTCCCTATACATTTGCTTGACAGCTAAATTAATGACAGCTACAAAGATGGGTTTTTGATACAGTTGAATTTGTGAATATCCTTCCAGTTAAGTAAGTGCAACAGTTAAACTGTTAGAAAAAAATATTCTGTATTAATGAAAAATCATTAGAATAAATCCAGAGACGGCTCTAGCGATTTTAGTGCCCTAGGCAAGATAATGGTTTGGTGCAACCGCAGCCCCCATCCCTGCGCACGCACCACCCCAAACATTAATGAACAAAAGCTGTATGACAGACAAATTAGGTGTTGTACAAATGAACCTCATTTATTTGTTTTATTTATTCTTATTTATTTACACAACAATACACAACACAACATAGTACAAATCCAACACAGTAACTTTAAAGTGGATTTTTGCAAGAAAGGTATGCACACAAAAAAGGGATAACTTAATAAATAAATAAAAGAATAAGTGAATGTTTATTGAACATTATTATTATTGTTCCCCCAAAAAAGACTACGGAGGTAGCCAATCAGGTCATTGTTAGCATTGATTAGACCTATTGTCCTTTTGTAAAAGATGTCCTTGAGTCTGTTTGTCCGCGACCTCAGCAATCTGAATCTCCTGCCAGAAGGCAACAGCTTAACCATCCGATGTCCTGGGTGCTGCATGCCCTCTTGAGACAGCGAGTGCTGCACAGGTCCTTCAGGGAGGGTAGAGGATGTCCAATCATTTTTTGGGCCATATTAATGACCCATTGAAGTGCCTTTTTGTTTGCCATGCAAGCATGCAGTATGTCAGCAGACTTTCAATGGAACAACGGTAAAAGATGATCCGCAACTCCCTCTTCAGGTCCATTTTTCTGAGGAGTCTCAAAAAATGGAGAAGCTGTTGGGCCTTCTTTACAACAGTTATTTTCAGTAATGAAAATAGAGTTTGTTGTGCTAATTTTACATGGGATTCTGCCTTTTCCAAGTGCTTCAATTAGGAACATTTTAACGTGATCAAACAATGAAATTACCTATAAACAAGGTCAATGAATGTGGCAATATGAATTATAATACATAAATATACATAAATATACAGTTAACAGTTGGTTTAAATAATAATGGATTGCATGCACTGGAACAGACTGACAGAGGACAGGTTTTCACAGTCTTTGTGGCTTTGGGGGGGGGGGGGGCGCTCTCCTGCTAACTGGAGTGCATGAAGGGATCAGTAGGATCAGGGCTGAAAAATGGAAAACTGCCTGTTTTGCTCGCTTTAAAAGGTCATTAATAGTGTAATATTAACAGCATTTTAAAGCAAGAACTCTTCAAGGAGTGTGATGATTACCAGGAAACACTGGTAGTTTCTGTGTAATAAGCAGGGATCAGGACTGCAAATTACAATATTGTCTTGTTTCTAATTAATACCATGTCTATCACTGAATAAAAAAGGAAATCTGATGATGAACTGCAAAACTTTATGCAAAACACTAAACCAACGTTTTCAAAAACATTATTTTCTTAATATTTAAAACTAAATGCTAACACTTTAATAAACATATATAAAATATAATTAAAGGATTGCTGGAAAATGACAACACATGTTTTCATGGATCACAACATTAAATATAACAATATAATGTATGGGTCTATTTACAATAGTTTTTGAAAGCCTTAAAAGAATAATTCATATGAATACATTAGCACTACATAGGAGTGCTGCACACATTTACTAAGGCCAGCTTCATAAGTCCAATCATTTTCTCTTTTAAAAACCTTTGTGTGTACAAGTGTCCTGTGAAATAAACAAAATTAAATAAAACAAAAAACAACCTACAGGTATACACGGGAAGCCCAGATGTCCCAGTTTTACACTGTGACTTGAAAGTAGCTTACATTTGTGGAGCTGTGTGAAGCTGACAGTGTTAAATTTAGAATTATGTGTATTTTTAGATATTTGCATGCACAGAAAGGTTTTTGAAAGAGAAAATTATCGCTTTTGTGAAGCTGAACTTAATAAATTGAGCGTAAATGATCACTATTTTTTCAGTTTTGTATGTTGGTGCTTATAAAAAAAAAACAGCAATATGTGTGATTTATATTTTAGTGTGTGGGTTGGAGCACGCATTTATGAGTCCTCAAAAGTTACACACAAATCAATGTACATATGTGTAAATCGTAGTTTCTGCTTGTGGGCCATATCGTACACAGCAAATCCAGCATGTCCAAATTAACACTGTCAGATTTGATTTCAACACTATTAAAGTGTCTATATGGGTCCACACCAGAGAGTGTTGATTTAACTGTTTTTGGAGAGTTGGTACATTAACTCTGATTTAGAGTTAAACACCAAATCTGTCTGGAGTTGATAATTTAACACTTACTAATGCTAACTAGATGTTAAGAGTTTATATATTAACTCTCAAAGAGTATTTTAGTTTAACCCTTTAAGACCTACCATAGAACCAAGTCCGCCAGAGCTTATATTATATTTTTACATGGTGTGGTGCCATTTTTGGGAGCATTTCAAGTTGCTATACATCAATACAACAATTATAGCCCAGATTTTAATAATATGTATTCATTAAGTGCATAGTAATTACATAAATTGCAAAAAAGTGCAATAAACTACAAAAAAATTGAAAATCGTTTTTTGCTTTTTTAACATATATTTCTAGTTAGAGAAATTTAAGAGGTTTATCCCTCAAAACTGTAAATACAAAAAAGTTGCACAAAATAGTTTCCTACCACAGGAAATTTATTTTGAGTGTCTTCATAGTTTTATTTTTGAAATACACCAATTTTTATACACTGCAGGAAAAACGAAAATAAATATTATACTGCAAATTTGCAAAAAAGCAGCATCTGCATCATAATAAACTATTTCCAGCAGTGCAATATGAGTCCTAAGCATCCCAGAAACGACACAGAAAGTCATAAAGTCAAACATAACTTTTAAAAAGACCAGTATAGGCCCTGAGGCCCTGATGGTAAAAAAGACTACATTTCCGCGAAAATGACGTCACTTCCGGTTTCGGGCAGGTAATGGTGGACATGCAAAAGTTTGCACTGACGTCTATTCCAACGTAGGAAGTGTTATGAACAGCTGATTGGATCGGCAAAGCGTGTTTCTGGAATATTATGTTTTTGTTCCTGCAAGCGCTTTTTATGCAGTTTTTGCAAAGCTTTATGTGGAAGGAAACCGTGACCTAGGACAAGCTGATGGCATAAGATGTAAGTACAACTCCTCCGGTTTCATATGCAAAAAATTTATTGCGCTAGCTTACGTGGTTGCAGAGATACCGGGATTTAAAAATAGTTACGTAAAACAGAGCGTGCCCGCTCCGACCGGCTCTAAAGGGTTAACTACGTAAGAGTTATCTTCTAATTAATTCTAAAAAGCGGGAATTTTACTGTTCTGAATTTCTAGAAATTTCTTTTAGAAATAAACATTTACTTAAAAGACGCAATGGTTTTTGAAAAACATTTATTCTGAACTGTGTACCACAATTTCAAAACATTTTCTGAAAGATGTAACAGTATACATGTTCTCACTTTCATTAGAATTTTGTTTATCAAAAGGTCTGACATGGTAAATGCAAATAACAGCATTCTCATCACTTATTTCTTCAATACAATATGCATGTCCTTCATTCATCCCTTTGTGGAACTTCAATGCACTTCTGCTCTCCCCCATATTCCATCTTCACAAGCATATCCTTTGTGGAGATTGAATAAAAATTAGTTGACACTAATTAATGGCACAAATAATCCAGTAAACAATTGCAGCACAGTAAAAAAAAAAAGGAATCCTTTTTGAGCCATTACTTGTGTAAAGTATTTTCCCAAAAGATAAGGACACAGACAACAGGTAATACTGAACTAAATTTAAAACCTCAACCTTTTTCATTTTTACCTAAACCGTGTGCACAAAACTCTGGAGGGATCTAAATGCTAACGTAGAACCCAGTCAGGACGCCTGCTACAGCTGTTTGGTCGTTGTTGTTTTTTTATGGGAGATCATTTTCAGGCTTCAAGTAGCACCATTATACCAACATTTCACATTCTAGACATTGTTTTAGGTGTATTTGACCAAAAATTTGACTGAAAATTCACATGCAAGCTTTTTTTCAAGGCTGTGGTTTTTGCCCGCAAACAATACATTTCAGCTAGCTAAAACAGAATATTATGCTATCAGCGAGCAACATGGCTAATGCCTTTCACACAGATTTGTCTCAACTCCAAAGAGCCACAGAAGTAAAATCTAATAATAATAATTGAAACAATCTTTGAAAAAATGACTTACCAAGCATGGTAAACAACTCAAATATGTAGAGCAAAATGTTCTGAAACAGCTTCACTTCAGCTTCGATTGGAGCCTATGGTGCTGGGGGCGGAGTCTGTGAATTTACTCTATTGGTGTCATAGCCCCGTAGGATTTCAGAGTTAAGAGGTCAAGAGTTAATGTTTCCATTGTAACACCTCCAGATTTCACATAGAAACACTCATTTTTAACACTCGATTTTAACTACTATCATTTTACACCTCAGAGTTACATTAAAAGAATGTGACTTTTGCAAGAAGACTACTAACACCAAAACATTTAACACTTTTGAATTTGCTGTATACACATTTACAACACTTATGAGAGACATTTCTCTCCATATTTAATCAGCTACCACACTTTTTTGCTTAGTGAGTGAATTGAGCTCTAGCTTGTCCTGTCAGGATTTTAAACCAGGCTTGAATGGATTCAGGGCCATCCTCATACACATGTGTGGTGAACTGGGAATGATATTTACTTTTAATTATGTTCACTGTGGAGAAAACTGCCTCGCTTTTGAGTGTGGAGCCAAACATGGTCAGGATGCACAGGGCTGCTTTCCTCATACCTGAGAAACTTGTCTCAGTGTAAACGTAGAAGGGTCAGTTCTTACAAAGTGCCCTTTCGGGTCCACACTGTCTTAAAGATAAACATTCAATTCAATTCAATTTTATTTATATAGCGCCAAATCACAACAAAAGTTGCCTCAAGGCGCTTCATAGATACAGAGAAAAACCCAACAATCATATGACCCCCTATGAGCAAGCACTTTGGCGACAGTGGGAAGGAAAAACTCCCTTTTAACAGGAAGAAACCTCCGGCAGCACCAGGCTCAGGGAGGGGCGGCCATCTGCTGCGACTGGTTGGGGTGAGAGAAGGAAGACAGGATAAAAGACATGCTGTGGAAGAGAGACAGAGATTAATAACAGATATGATTCAATGCAGAGAGGTCTATTAACACATAGTGAGTGAGAAAGGTGACTGGAAAGGAAAAACTCAATGCATCATGGGAATCCCTACGTCTATTGCAGCATAACTAAGGGAGGATTCAGGGTCACCTGGTCCAGCCCTAACTATATGCTTTAGCAAAAAGGAAAGTTTGAAGCCTAATCTTAAAAGTAGAGATAGTGTCTGTCTCCCGAATCCAAACTGGAAGCTGGTTCCACAGAAGAGGGGCCTGAAAACTGAAGGCTCTGCCTCCCATTCTACTTTTAAATACTCTAGGAACAACAAGTAGGCCTGCAGAGTGAGAGCGAAGTGCTCTAATAGGGTGATATGGTACTACAAGGTCATTAAGATAATATGGGGCCTGATTATTTAAGACCTTGTATGTGAAGAGCAGGATTTTGAATTCAATTCTAGATTTAACAGGAAGCCAATGAAGGGAAGCCCAAACAGGAGAAATATGCTCTCTCTTTCTAGTCCCTGTCAGGACTCTTGCTGCAGCATTTTGGATTAGCTGAAGGCTTTTCAGGGAGTCTTTTGGACATCCTGATAATAATAAATTACAGTCGTCCAGCCTAGAAGTAATAAATGCATGAACTAGTTTTTCAGCGTCACTCTGAGACAGGATATTTCTAACTTTAGAGATGTTGCGCAAATGGAATAAAGCAGTCTTACATATTTGTTTAATATGTGCATTGAAGGACATATCCTGGTCAAAAATCACACCAAGGTTCCTCACAGTGTTACTGGAGGCCAAGGTAATGCCATCCAGAGTAAGAATCTGGTTAGATACCATATTTCTAAGCTTTTCAGGGCCGAGTACAATAACCTCAGTTTTATCTGAATTAAGAAGCAGAAAGTTAGCGGCCATCCAGGTCTTTATGTCTTTAAGACATTCCTGCAGTTTAACTAATTGGTGTGTGTTATCTGGCTTCATGCACAGATAGAGCTGGGTGTCATCTGCATAGCAGTGAAAATGTATGCTATGTCTTCTAATGATGCTGCCTAGGGGAAGCATGTATAGTGTAAACAGAATTGGTCCTAGCACTGAACCCTGTGGAACTCCATAATTAACCTCAGTGTGTGAAGAGGACATGTACAAATTGGAGTCTATTAGATAGATATGATACAAACCACTGCAGTGCAGCACCTGTAATACCTACAGCATGTTCTAACCGCTCTAATAGGATATTATGGTCAACAGTATCGAATGCTGCACTAAGGTCTAGCAGGACAAGCACAGAGATGAGTCCACTGTCAGAGGCCATAAGAAGATCATTTGTAACCGTCACTAAAGCTGTTTCTGTGCTGTGATGAGCTCTGAAACCTGACTGAAACTCTTCAAATAAGCCATTCCTCTGCAGATGATCTGTTAGCTGTTTGACAACTACTCTTTCAAGGATGTTTGTTATGAAAGGAAGGTTGGAGATTGGCCTATAATTAGCTAAGACTGCTGGGTCTAGAGATGGCTATTTGAGTAAAGGTTTAACTACAGCCAGCTTGAAGGCCTGTGGTACATAGCCGATTATTAGAGATAGGTTGATCATATTTAAGATCAAAGAACTAATTAATGGCAGGACTTCTTTGAGCAGTTTTGTAGGAATGGGGTCTAAAAGACACGTTGATGGTTTGGAGGATGTAATATTGCAAATGGAGAGGCCCAGCATTCATCCATTGCTCTATTTTCACATTCCACTTTTCTTTTTGGCACTGCACCATTTTGTTTTTTTTTTCCTTAGTTTCTCTGTGTCATCTGTCTCTTTTTTTTCCATCTTTCTCCGGCACAGTTGTCTGTATTTCTCCCTTTTTTTAACATCGCTATCTTTCTTCTTTCTGCCATCTTTTCATGTGTAACAGCACCGTATTTACCACATGGAATGCACAGAGTTGATTCACTGAGTGGTATCATGCGATTGGTCTGTGCATTTCTTCAGCCACTGAGCCACTACCGTAAAGACCAAAAAAGCTGCACCAGTTAAAAGAGAAGAGCCCCATAAGCTTTTAAATCATAAACATATGTTTTGGTTGTAAGTCTGGGTCCATATAAGACAGCTTGTGAATCCAGATCCAGACCGCTGTCAGCCTGGTAGTGACCTCTGGCATAGGCTAAACAGACTTAAGAAATGACAGCAATAATATGAAGATGGTATTGATGATACATAACTTTAATTGATGTTCTGTTTTTGCATACTGCTTTGCAATATGTATATGTTTTTACTGCATGCACATTTGTACAATGTAATACAGAGCTGTCAAAGAATTTGTTGTTAAACATTACCAGCAAAGTTGTGATCATCATATATGTTATAGAAATCCAAATAAGAAGTAAATTCTCTGCTAATAAGCAAGGACCTGTCTAAATTAATTTCCAAATGACAAATAAATTACAGTGTGTACATCCAATGTGATCTCTGAATGTGGTGGGAACTATTTAAAAAAAACTTTCCGAAATGTGTTAATTATGGTCCATTTTTTTATGATTTATGTCTCCCATAATTCTCCTGAAAGTAGAAATTGGTCTGGATTCCTATGGGTTAATAAGCCAGAACATTAAACACAATATTTACATTATTGCTTGTAAACAAAGCAGAATACTGGGAAAATGCAAGTCAAGCACTATGATAATACTTTTCTATTATGCAAAAACATCAGCCAATATTACCATATCATTATGAGGTTACTACAATTGAAAGCCTTTCGGAAAAAAGAAGAAAATTAAAATGCACAGACATTACCTTTTATTGCTTGCAGGTTATCTTATTGTTACCAAGGTATTACTCTACTGCCATTTGGGCATGACACCAAACTGTTATATTATTCAGTTTTCTTCTCTAAAACCAATTAGTAATATTAAACTTCACAGAAGAATCTTTTCCCAGACCAAGGACATGCCAATCAATTTTTAAAAAGAGATAAGGGAGCCTTTTGAAAAAAAAGATTTATTGCGGATGTATGCTGTTAAAGTTGTGTTGACGTGCAGTCCCAAAGGAGTAAACACCATTCAGATTTGCTGTGTTTAGTGGTGTGTAAGTGATATTGAGTACCCTGTAGAAATGTAATTCTTGATTTGTTGTTAGATATGATTTTGAGTTGGTGTTACATTCCCATAGAAGTCCATGGAATGTAGGGAAGTAACAAAAATTGTCTGAGTTTAAAAAAAAAAGAGACAAGGAGGCGATATTGTCAATAAAGTAAAAGTTTTTCCATCCATCCATTCATTCTCTTCCATTTATTTATAATATTAATTTATTTAGAATAACTAAAGGAAAGTAACAAGCTGCTGGCACCACCAAAAGAGAAGAAATATAACAAATCAAGAAATTGATCACCAATTGATTACCATTATGCATTATACATTTGCATAATGACAAACAAGCACCACTGACGAACTGGGCTGTGAGGTCAGTTTTTTGATCATTATGTATGTACATCGTCATGACCATTAATTAACAACCACTGATCAAAGACTATTGATCTATGACAGTTGATTAATGGCCAACAGTGTTGAAACCTCCAAAGGTTGATTCTGTTTATCTGGACGTAATGTTTTCAGTGGGAGAAATGTTTCGTCACTTATCCAAGTGACTTCTTCAGTCTCAGCTGACTGCAGGTTTCCCCAATCTTATAAACAGTACATTTGCATAATGACTGAAATACATTTATGCAAATTCTCATGACCATTGATCAACAACCACTGATCAACAACCACTGATCAATGGCCATTAGTACCATTCACAGAGAGTTGGGGAATGGCTGCAATCACAGCATTGTAGGTAGGATGGTGAAAGTTGTACCCTTAGGCCCCCTCCTTGATTCAGAGATGGTCTTTCCCCTTTTACATAAATGGCCTCCTTGACTCCACGCTTAAACCAGCGCTCCTCCCTGTCTAGGATGTGTATATCCTCATCATTGAAAGATTGTCCACTGACCTGTAGGTGTAAATAGACTGTGGAGTCCTGTCCTGACGAGGTAGCTCTTCTGTGTTGTGCCATCTGCTTTGCCAGAGGTTGTTTGGTTTCCCCGATGTATAAATCCTGGCACTTAACAGCATACACTATGTTATAGTGATGTGTCGGTCGCAAACGAAATGGCTCGTACAAAGAGCTTTGCGCTGGGCAGAGGGGGGAGGGGCGGTAGTTACACTCTCAGTAGCACAGGAACAGAGCGGGAGGGAGAGAGAGAGAAAGAGAGCCAGGGACAACAACGTCACATTAGAAAGGTATAGTAATCATCCACAACTATTTTCAGCTGCAGATGATAAAGGATACATAAAGTTTATTCATGCAGGCCCATATGACAGAGAATATGCATCTTATTTTTGTTTTCATATTTTAATTTATATTTAATTGTGTTGTGGTTTGCAGTGTTTTGTGTTGTTTCATTTTAAATTTGTTTAAAAGGAAAAAGCTGAAAATTTAAACAGTTAAAAGTTGAACTGTGACTAGTTGGTTTTTGTATTATATGATTTATTTATTACATTTTATGTGGAGTGAATAAATAAAAGTATATTTACGGTACCCTAGAGACAAAGCACCTACAAACTCCAAAACACATACAAATTCAGAAGCACGTACAAAATACAACAGAAGTGCTCCAGGATGCTAGGCCCAGTGTTGAGCTTTTGTTACCTAGTGGCTACACAAGCCAGCAAGTACCAACGACCGGATTTGGTGTGTGGTAGTAACAGGTAATTGAACTTTTTTTTTTAAATTATTTGAATATATATGAGTGCTTGTGTATAAATACACAAACAATACACTTATGCTTTCAATCGTGTAATTTAAGTGATCTAGGTAGCTCTGTTTTGAAGTTCAGTTAACGCTAGAAATGTGTTTTGGAGTTTGTACGTGTTTTGTCTCTAGGGGCCACTGTATATATTTAAATATAAACATATATAAATAAAGCCACTTTTTTACATTAGTAATTCCTTTTGTGCATAATTTTATATCATTGTTAATAATAAATTAATTAAAGCAACAAAACAACCTGAAGAGCTGGTTCGGAGCCGAAAGAGCCGGCTCTTTTTAGTGAGCCGAGCCGAAAGAGCCGGTTCTCTAAAAAGAGCCGGAAATCCCATTACTACTATGTTGCTCTGTTTGTGTCGGAGGACTTGATCCTTGGGGTGGACCAATTTTTGGCGCAGTGTGTTTTGGGGTTTAAAAGCCACAGAGACTCACTTCCTTCAGCCTTAAGAAATATAGATTCCCTTCCCTTATTTAAGTTACAACTTAAAACTTACTTGTTTAAACTGGCTTACTTGCTTTAATAAATTTTACTTGCTGTCAAATCGTGTCTTTTTGTTTTTTTTACTTTGTTGTTTGTGGTTGTATTTTGCTGGTTTCTGTATTTTAATTTATTAGAATCCATTTTAATCTACTGTTTTATTGATGTCTTTTTCTCTTTGTAAGGTGATCTTGAGTTTTAGAAGTGCGCCCTTATTATTATTATTATTATTATTATTATTACAGTGTGTTGAAAAAATGCGTCTCAACTGTTCCGATACTCCTGACACGTATGGGATCACTACAGGTTTTCGCTTAGTCAGCGGTTGTCCTTCTCTCCTGGATCGGCTGGAGCTTTCTTTAGGTGCCTTCCCAGCTTTGACAAAAGTCCAGCTGGGATAACCACATTTACTCAGGGCCTTCTTGACGTGCTGTTCTTCTGCTTCCCTGGCCGCTGTGTCTGTGGGGATGGTGTTCGCTCTGTGTTGTAGCATCCTAATGACACCCAGTTTGTGCTCCAGTGGATGATGAGAGTCAAACCTTAAATACTGATCCGTATGCGTAGGTTTACGGTACACATCAGCTTTTAGATGTCCCCCATTACTGATGGAAACCTCACAGTCTAAGAAGGCTAACCTGCTACTTTTCATATTCTCCCTGGTAAATTTGATGTGCCGGTCCACCGAGTTAATGTGATCCATGAATTGTGGTACGAGATTTGATTTTCACCCAGCTGTCATCCACATACCTGAACCAATGACTTGAGGGTGTTCCAGGGTAGGATAACAAAGCCCTGTTTTCCACTTCTTCCATGTACAAATTGGCCACAATGGGTGAAACTGGGGATCGGTCAATAGCATTGTCTTGTTCTAACTGCTTCAGACAGTCTATCACCCTCTTCCAGAGCAGCAGTGTTGGGTAAGTTACTTTAAATTAGTAACTTAGTTACACTACTTTTGTTTGTTAACATCCATCGTACTCAAGCGTCTGCTACTCAGGCCTGCAATGAGTTAGGTGATTTGTGTATTGTTGGCTTTTATTTTATTTTCTGTTTATGTGGGCCCACAAATGTAAATGTGTGTAATGTTCTAGTAATACCATTTTGGACTGACTTATTACTTTCTGCTTGAATGAGAGGGGTTTTGTTGTGTATCAACCAAAAATTGGGGAACATATTGTCTCCAAGGTTTCACTAACTGTTTTGTGACATTAATTTGCCAATGCTGGTATACAAGGGGCTGTATTTGAGTTAATTTTGTTTGGTCCATGAGGATACTCCTTGCCTGTATGAATGCCCCTAGAGACAACCAGCTATCTGTTATTATTGTTTTCTTTTCTGGTGTGCTGCTTTTGTGGTAAATAAATGCCCTGACTTCGCACTATTTTTGCTCTTTTATTTTTTGGATTTGTAGATAGGTTATTAGAGGCTAAGAGTTATGCTAATAAAGATCACACTATCATTAGTTGAGCTAGCTAACTGTGTGCCGAAGTCCAAAGGAAAGCTAAAGTGTAGCCCAGTACAAGGCTCCCCGTCTTCACCTTCTTGACTCCGATCCAAACTCAGCATATGATGAGTAGGCAGTTCAAAATTCATAACCCAATCAGTTGATCCACGGTGAAGGGTTATGACTTCACTCTTGCCGCGGATCTTTTAGTCTCTTCTCAGCCTACTCACCGGCTCGGGACTAGAGGGAAAAAACTCCTCTCTGCTTTTGCCTCCCATCTTTATACACCTCTACAGACCTGTCCAGACATGTCTAGACATCTTCCGGACGGAAACACCATCTATGGACATGTCATGTTCCTCCTTTGGCCCCCCCTTTGCTCTTTGACGCACTGGCATGACTTGCATTTTTTTAGTTAATTTCTTTTCTTCCACTCCACCCAACAATGCTGCAGCTCAACTTCCCTAATAACTCTTAAGTTTCATACAGACAGAAATTACTTCTCCTTTTTCTCATGTCTTAAGGACCGTTTAACTCATACACACACATTGGGATTTTTTATTAATCTTTTAGCAATGCAATGCATACATAACTCTTTTTATTTGATTCTACGCTTTAACAGACACAACAACTTCCCTTATTTCCATTTGTGACAAACATGGCGGAGACTCTCACATTCTTCTGACACACGACATTGTAAGATGGTGAAATGGAGGCGATCTGGAGGAAGTAGAAAATAGGGCTCTGTTACCCTACCCTGGAACACTACCAAGTCATTGGTTCACACAGGCCCTATTGGTCATGTGAATGACACCTCATCACCTCATCATGTTAACTCAGTGGGGAAAGACATCAAGTACACATCCAGTACATCCAGTACAGTACACATCCACAAACACATACGGATTAGTATTTAAAGTTTTACTCTCATCATCCACTGGAGCACAAATTGGTTGTCAACAGAATGCTACAACACAGAGCAAACATAATCTCCACACACAGCGGCTAGTAGAAAAAGTGATTATCCAACACCCTTTAACATTATAAATTACCTATGGTGTATCACATCCTTGGAATGAGTTGAGTTCAGGCTTGATTACTGCCACACCCGTTCTCAATCAAGAAATCACTTAATTAGGTCGACTGCCTGACAAAGTCGAGTAGACCTAAAGATCCTCACAAGTGAGACATCATGCTGCGATCCAAGGAAATTCTGGCGCAAATAAGAAACAACATAATAAAGATCTCTCAGTGTGGAAAAGGTTATTAAGCCATTTCTGAGAGCCGTGATCCACAAATGCCAAAAACATGAAACAGTGGTGAAAATCCCCAGGAGTGGCTGGCTGACCAAAATTGCCCTAAGAGCTAAGCTCATCCAAGAGGTCACAAAAGACCCTCAGACCCTCAACACGCAGAGAACTGCAGACCTCACTTTCCTCAGTTAAGGTCAGTGTTCATGATTCCACCACAAGAAAGAGACTTGGGAAAAATGGCCTACATGGCAGATTTCCAAGATGAAAATCACTGCTGAGCGAAATGAACATAAATGCTCATTTCTGTTTTGCCAGAAAACATCTTGATGATCCCCAAGACTTTTGGAAAAATACTCTCTAGACTGATTAGACAAAAGCTGAACTTTTTGGAAGGTGTGTGTCCCATTCGGCTGGAGTAAAAGTAACACAGCATTTCAGAAAAGAACATCATGTCAACAGTAAAATATTGTGGCGGTGGTGTGATAGTCTGGGGATGTTTTGTTTTGCAGCCTCAGGACCTGGAAGACTTCCTGTGGTAAATGGAACCATGAATTCAGCTGTGTACCAACACATCCTGAAGGAGAATCCCCGGCCATCTGTTCCTGACCTTTAGCCGAACCGCACTTAGGTTCTGCAGCAGGACAATGATCCAAAACACACCAGCAAGCCCACTGGCTTAAGAAAAATAAAATGAAAACTTTGGAGTGCCCTAGTCAAAGTCCTGACCTGAATCAGATTGAGATGCTTTGGCATGACCTTACAAAGGCAATTCATGCTCGAAAACACTCCTGTGTGGCTTAATTACACCAATTCTGCAAAGATGAGTGGGGCCAAAACTCCTCCACTGCACAGTAAAATATTCATTGTCAGTTATCGCAAATGCTTGATTGCAGTCGTTGCTGCTAAGGGTGGCCCAACCAGTTATCTAGTTTTGGGTGCAATCACTTTTTCACACAGGCCATGTGAGTTTGGATTTTTTTTCTCCTTAAAAATAAACATTTAAACACCTTCATTTAGAAACTGTATATTGTGTCGACTTGTGTTATCTTTGTGTAATATTTACATTTGTTTGATAATCTGAAACGCTGTGTGGCAAAATAAAAAAATAGGAAATGAAGAAGAGGGTAACCACTTTTTCATATCCCCTGACAGTATTATTAGCTGACAAAGCATACATTTTCACTGCTATTTAGATGGTGCCCAGCTTTTAAAAATATCTAGGTTATTTAATAATCTAGTAATAATCTAATAATAATTTAAAATCCTTCACCTCACACTGTAGCCAAAGCGCTTACTCATAGGGAGTCATCTGATCGTTGGGGTTTCTCTGTATTACTCCAAAATTCTTACTTATTAAGCACCTTGAGGTGACTGTTGTTGAGATATATAATTATAACTGAAATGAATTGAATTGAACCTTACTGATAACAGGCTTGACTCCTTTGTCCTAGCATTACGCAGTTCCTGGAGACTTGTCATCTGCACATCAATGATGCAAGTGTCCCATTTCACTGCAACCCAAATGTGCTCTGTTGGATCAGGACTTGGTAGATGCCTTTTTAATACAGTGAACTGACTTGTTTAAAGAACGAGTTTGAGAGAATTTGTGACATAGCACCACCTTGGTGGTGTGACATGATGGCGCCAAAGCTGAAGTCTGGTATACACGACCAGCGTGGAGGTGTTCTTTTGAGAACTAATGCTTAGATGTAGCTGCGGGTCTAATCATATCTGCTATTCAGGTGGATTTTTTTAACTTTGTGATCACTGGGCTTTGGTGGATCCAGCCTGTTTTTCCTGCTTATCCAGGTTTACCTAACTTGCCAGTGGAAACTTCTCTTACAAGGCTAAAATTGGCCAGATGTTGCAGTGTGTATTATTGGAACCTTCACCCACTGAGCCGCATTACTTAGCCCAACTCAAAGCTAAACCATGCACCCCAGCAGGCCCCCAGTGCACCGAGTGCGCATGATAAATCTTTTAACAAAATCTATGTTTGCATCACCTTTTAATCACTGTCCATGTCAATCGGGAACTTTAATCTTGACAATCTCTGACAAATAGTTCTTTTTAAATTCTTCTTGTACAAGTCTACTGGACATGGTGTCTCCTTTTAAGATTAAATCTATCTGATCTATCTGATCTAAGTCAGTGACAGAGCTGTGGCAGAATGATACCACTCACGTTCTAAGGCACAATTGCTGAAATGCAGAGAAAAGATGGAAAAAGCATCATCTTCAAGTTCCATTAGCTGTTTTTAAAAGCAGCCTATTGGAGTATCAGAGAGCCGTTCAAGCTGCAAAAACCCAATTTTTAACAAATCTTATGTCAACTTCACATTCTTTGTGAAAAATTTCCCACATTTTTTTAAAGAAGATTTTTCTGCAATCCTGCCCCAGATCCTGCTGTTTCTCCTGTTTGCCAGGTTGTCTCTGAGAACTTTGAGCAAGTGTCTTTGCCCTTTTAAATTGATATGGTTCAGCATATGCAGCTTATTTCTCCCTAGACAGCATTCCACCACTTCTCCTCAAGGAGGATTTTAATATTTGTGTGCCATGTCTTGTGGACCGAATCAATTCATTGCTGAAGTCTGTTTCCCAGCTTCTTTCAAACATCCTGTCATACAGCCCCTCATCAAAAAGAACAACTTGGACTCTTGTTATTTCTAATTTCAGGTGCATTTCTAAGCTCTCTTTTAGAGAAGGTAGTTTATAACAAACTACAATCAAATTTCAAATTATACCAGCTGTTTCACACAGAAAGCACTGGACTGAACAGCAGTACTTCGCTAAAAGTAGCATAACATCTCAACATAAGTACTGTAAACTGTTGTGCCAAATATGCTTCATTTATTGAATTGACCTTCCATCCATGCATCCATCAGTCCATTCATCTTCTTCCACTTATCCGGGGGCGGGTCGAGGGGGCAGCGGCCCAAGCAGAGAAGCCCAGACCTCCCTCTCCCCAGCCACCTCCTCCAGCTTATCCGGGGGAACACCAAGGCGTTCCCAGGCCAGCCGAGAGATATAATCTCTCCAGCGTGTCCTGGGTCTGCCCCGGAGCCTCCTCCCTCCTGTGAGGTGAATTACCATTCCAGTGAAATTATACTGGTATGAGATATTGAAGGTAACTTTGCGTTTTTATTCAGAAATGTGAGATTGTTGCAAGAGGACATAGCTTATAGCACATTAGCTACCTGCATATTAGATAATATGGAGTGAAGCTCTAGCAATATAAATGTTACATTCCAGTACAAACTGCAGGTAAAGTTAACGCAGCCTGTTTTGGTTCTCCAAATTAGAACATATTCATTAGAATAAGTGGGTCTCGTAAGTTGAATTGTTGTTATCTCAGAGTTTAGCCCCAGTTTTGGCAGACAGTTGATTATAATTTGTCTATAAAATTATCCTGATTGAACTGTCATTTAAATGTCGCATACAAATATCATCACTTTCTGTCAAACAAATTGTCTTTATTATTATTATACATCTTTACTGTGTTGCAGCCTGCATCTCACTGTTGTTGATCTTATTCAGGACCAGTCTCATCTTTACACTGTGCTTCAGTAAAAGTAGGTAAATACAGTTTTAATTTTGTTTCAGCCAGCTGTGTATTTAAAATGTTGTGTGAATGGTGTCTACAGAATCATTGGCAGTTAATTCAACACACCAGTCTCAGTCACTCAGTTTTTTTCACTTTTTTTCCATTTGTAAAATATAAATTATGAGTTAACCATGAAATATTAACACTCCGTGTCATGGCGTCTTTGCTGATGTCATGGGCATATGCAGGTTAATGAGCATGGAGCAGCGAGAGGGAAGAAGAAAAAAGATACTCAATATCAGTCAGTTGTGAGCCACAGGGTCCCCCCCCAAACACACACACACACACACACTTTTTTTATTGATAGTTTGAACACTAATTTTAAAGTCTTTAGGTCACCCTCACAAACACACTGGGCTTTTCCTCAGAACAAGCCTTTGGGAGATGTAGCATTACTGGTCTGTTCTTTTTCTGGCCATTTTTACATAAAGAATGAGATATAGATATATTTTATGGTTCAGAAAATCAAACACCCCACCTAAAAAAATCTAGATACAAATATTTTTATTACAATTTTTCTTTGATTGGAGGCTGAAACCTCTTGGGAAGGCCACACCTTTTTTTGGTATGCAGGAAAAACTCAAACAGTGGAAAGCTTTTTAAAATGTATTTAAAGAATCATCCAGATATCAGTCAAAATTCAATCAACCAAGTTTACTATGAATCTTAAATGTTTGAAAAACACAAAAAACATAATATGATATAAGATCGGATGATTCTCTAAATCTTAAAATAGTGGGAATAGTGATCCTTTTTCATTAAACTCCTAAACATAAATTCTAGACAACCTGGTTGGTTTTCCTTAGTTTTGTTAATCTGAATTGCAAATAATTATTTTGAGCTTAGATATCTGAATGTCGCGAAATAAGTCAAGTTAAAATGTTTCAATTTTTTTGCAACAGTTTATGACAATAACATTTTTTAAAATAGTTTTTCAGTAACAATTACACTTATGGGGTGTAACAGCCTAACTTTTTTTATACAACATGACATTTCTGTCTATCATAAGTGTAATTTTTTAAGGCCTAACATTAGCAGGCATAATATTAGCTTAATAGTCAGCTGCTGACAACAGAATGGATCTGAATCGGATGAGCTGGTATATAAACCGATCCATATCAGATCCAGGTCGGATGAGCTGGTACACAACTGTTCCCTCTAATTTTTCATGTGTCTGAGCGAACACACAAACTCCCTGAGCGTCCCTTGGACCACTGTGAGCAACAGCAGACGTGTGCACTGTGGTCACACCAGCATCGAATCCATCCAAGTTACATGTTTATTAAAATAATCAAATTACAGCATTTACATGTTAACACTATTGGAAGTAAAAATAACTTGAACTCCAATTTTGAAAGCACAACTTTCTTTCATTTTTTTTTTTTTTTATAAAGCTCTGACTTGTATTATGAGTCTGTCATCTGGGAGAGAGTCCTGTAACTCTCTCTCTGCAAATACAGTAAATAATGACCAATGTTGGGAAATTAATTATATAGTTAATTCTTCAAAAAAGTAACTGAGTTATGTAAACAACAAAATTTTTTGCAGCTGTTTACCTAAAAATGCAGCCAAGGCGCTTTTTAAATAAACATTTCAAAGTATTTACAGAACAATCAGCTGTTCTGCATCAAATCTGATGCCACACAAATTATTTGTGCCACTCCAAAAAATAATTTCTGTCCACTATGAGATGAAGGAGAACAACAGCCTGATACCTGCAGGCCTGACAGCAGCAGATGTGTCACTGCTGTAACACCTGTAACACTCAGCAGTCGCCTCATTGTTCTGACACACAACAAAACTACTGACTACACAAGATTTGCGCTAAACGTCCCAAAACTCTCAAATCTCAAAACACCGCCGTCACCTAAAACTTGCCCCTTCCTAAACAACTAAATGCCATGTTGCCATATCATTTTTTGATTGGTCCACGTGGTACATTTGTCCACCAATAGGGAAGAGTGGGATTTTTTTGGTTTTGTTTTTGCTCACAGGTGGAGAGTGATTTCGAGCGTTTTCCTTATAAAACGCTGTTTTTACCGCTTCTTCCCGCAGTAAATATAACGTCAACGACAGTATTCAGGAAGAAAACCAAACATTGCAGATATTTTTATCATAACTCTGGTTTTACGTGGCCGATCAAAACAATTTAAAAACTGGTATAAAGTCCACACTTTTTCCGTCAGTTGTTCCATCTGTCCTGCTCACATCTCCAATGGTCGTACACGTTGTCATTAACGTGGTTTCACTCCACATCAGCCACGCCGCTTTGCTAGCTAAAACACCGGTGTCGGCACATGAGGACGCTATCATAGCCCCTCAACAACGTTGGTTAGTTGCGTATATACGAATGTGAATCGCATTATTGGCTGGACTATGGGATAAGGTGGCATCATTCTAATCCCATAAGGGAGCAGCCAGTCTCTTATTGAATAACACTGCAATTCAGGTTAGATTTTTTTTTATGCGCAACGCAGATTTTCTGTGCGCAGAGACCATGCCAGAAGTGCGCAATTGTGCACGCACGCAGCTTAGAGGGAACGTTGGTTGGATCGCTGTTTGCAGATGCATTACAGTCTTGTGGTGCATCTAGGGCGGATCCAGTCCGGAGTCATTTTGCTATATGGGAAGTGTGTGAGATAGTATCAGTTTGTTAGGAGACATTATTCCACGTTAATCAGTTTATATTTGAGCACAACATTTTTTCCATTGTTAATTGTGTTGTGTTTTATTACAGGGCTAGCTGTAGCTCAGAAGGTAGAGCAGGCCATTTACTAATCTGAAGATTGGTGGTTTGATCCCTGGCAGCTCCAGTCTGAATGCCAAATATCCTTAGGGATATTTGGCATGTTGTATCAGGCACTTTGAGTGGCACAGTAGAAAAGCTTTATATAATAATCAGTCCATTTATGATTATAGTTTTAATTAATAAATACGTTTCTAGTTGATCAAATGTTGCTGAGTAGTCCTTACCTTTGAAAGCAATCTCATCTTTCCCTCCTCTCCTATTCTCCATACATAGTGCCACATCATGTATTTTCTCACCCTGTGAAATACAGAAACTGTAGATTTAGCTGCCAAAAGACAATGTGTGACAACATGTGCCATTTGTATGTTGAGGATAGGTTGCAGGTGAAAGCAGGAAGATGAAATGTCATTGTCTTATTGCTGAGTATGTGTCCATGCCATCAGCCGGAAGCAACACCAGGCCGCAGTACAATAAAAAAAAAATTCAATGTTGCAGGATTGCTATTCTGGATTGCTTTAGCCCACTTTAACCCCTAGACTTGTCCGCAAAGATTAGAACCACTGCTTAACAAATGTAAAGTCCTAAAATTTAATTTGATAGTTGGGTTAAAAAAAAGTTCAGGGAAGCAATTTTGAATGAAGTGTGAGATGAAGGAATTAACAAATTCACAAATGGTCAGAGACTGCCATAGCTGGGACAAATAAAAAACGTTTTTTGTAAGTGGCAATTTCAGAAGCATCCTGAAAAGTAACAAATGCAGTAGCTCTTTACAAAACAAACACCACTTGCAATTGGATTTACACAGAAACTAAACACAGTGCAGTCTCATTAAAGCAGAATTGTGTCAGTGACAGCAGACACTTCTTGGGACGTGATAATCTATAAATGCAATTTTTGTCACGCTGTTTCTCATGGCCTGCTAATCTTGTTAGGGAAAGGAATCTCAAATCAATACCATCAACCTCAAATAGTCCTTCTTAACTGCAAGACACCTGACAACATACATATCTATTTCATAACTTCCTCCCCATGTTTGCTGAATTATTCTAGAATTTTTCTGAGGCTCACTTGTTTGAGTACAATGAGCAACAAAGTGACAGAAAATAGGGTGTGTAGTGATGGAAACATCTACAAAGGGTCCAAGACTGAGGAAGCCAGATGGAGTTAACAAACAACAGTCTGACAATTCAGTACAGTGAAAAACAGAGCTTAGTGCCCTGCATTGTGTCCAAACAGGGAGGACTAACTTGGGCTCAAGCTGCATGCTGTTCCTGTGATTAGTCCGCCATCTGGCAAGACAGGCAGAATGAGCAGCCAGAGTGATGCAGACTGCTGTGGAGATCTGAGTTTGTGTGTGTGTGTGTGTGTGTGTGTGTGTGTGTGTGTGTGTGTGTGTGTGTGTGTGTGTGTGTGTGTGTGTGTGTGTGTGGAGGGGGGTAGACTCCTTTGCTTTTGGCAGAGAGTGTGAGTGTGCTGACTGTGTAGCCCTCACAATGCCCAGAGGATTTATACATCTGGCTGACTTTGTTTTCTGGTTTGTGAAGTACAATGAATGAAGTAAATAAGATCATGCTCCTCACAGTTTGCACATGCTATGTATATATATATGTGTGTGTGTGTGTGTGTGTGTGTGTGTGTGTGTGTGTGTGTGTGTGTGTGTGTGTGTGTAAAACACGTTATACAACACTGACACGTTATGTAATACTATGTAAATTCAAGATTCAAGATCTTGAATCTATATAGGGGGAGGCTTTATTATGCTATGTTTAGTCCTCTCCTTCCATTTTCCTTTCTTAATAAGCGGTGTTTGGGTGGTTAATCTAACAGTAACACATTACTTTTTTTTGTTATTAAGAAAGAAATCCTTTATGCAATTCATACAGAAAATATTCTTGTTACTTGTTCTTTTTTTATTACTCCACATCACTACCTGTCACTGTCAGTTAACACTACACATTACATAGGCCCACATATTATTGCAAATCCCTATGATAATCTGAAGGACATGCACAGTGTGATTTTACTGCATAGGTATTACCACAAAGGTAACACCAAAGCTGGTGAAAAGCAACACTAAAAGCATTTCATTCATATTGTATATGAGAAATGAAGAAAGGAGTAAGTAATGCTCATGCCATCTCAAAATCCCACCCCCGAAGTGGCCCGAGCAAGCCCCAGGCTCCAGGCCCCGAGAAGCAGCCACCAAGGAGTGAGCCGGTGTGTACCTGGACGCCCATCCCCGGCCACAAAGAACCACCAACGCACCGATGTCTGAGGGTGTCTGCCACTGGTAGAGGAAGTGGTGGGGGAGATAGGCCTCCATACCTTGGAGGACCTGGGATGTCCCTAGAGAGGTGGCGTCTGATACATATGGACACAGACAAACAAGCACACACAGATACAAACATCCATTCCCACCCTCATGCTCTCATATGCAATTACTCAACACTCACCCAACGTGGAGACAGACATAGAGAGACACTGTACACACAATCACAATCCCCAAGCGCACTCTCTAAGTAACCGAAACCGGAAGCGACGTCATTTTCGCAGAAATGTAGTTTTTTACCATCAGGGCCTCATGAGGCTATAATGGTCTTTTTAAAAGTTATGTTTGACTTTATGACTTTCTGTGTCGTTTCTGGGATGCTTAGGACTCATATTTCACTGCTGGAAATAGTTTATTTTGATGCATATGCTGCTTTTTTGGCAATTTTGCACTATAATATTTATTTTAGTTTTTCCTGCAGTATATAAAAATTGGTGTATTTCAAAAATAAAACTATGAAGACACTCAAAATAAATTTCCTGTGGTAGGAAACTATTTTGTGCAACTTTTTTGTATTTACAGTTTTGAGGGATAAGCCTGTTAAATTTCTCTAACTAGAAATATATGTTAAAAAAGCAAAAACGATTTTCAATTTTTTTGTAGTTTATTGCACTTTTTTGCAATTTATGTAATTACTATGCACTTAATGCATACATATTATTAAATCTGGGCTATAATGGTTGTATTGATGTATAGTAACTTGAAATGCTCCCAAAAATGGCACCACACCATGTAAAAATATAATATAAGATCTGGCGGACTTGGTTGTATGGTAGGTCTTAAAGGGTTAAAAGAAGAAATGGTTAAATTCTAGTTGTATGCTACACATGTCTACATATCAAATACATGTATAAAATGCGATGCACTGAGTGTAAAATAATTTTTTTTAAAAAGACCTGTAAAACAAGTAAAGTTTCTGTAGTTTTAATTAACAGATTTGTTGTGTAATTATGGAAGTTTTCATCACAAATTTGTTGGGTAAAATGGTATGAATGTTTTTTATTAGTGTATCAAACCAGCAAGTATTGTTATACTATCAAAGGGTGTGACTACAGTAATTTCATAACTGATAGACATTAAAACAATTGGTAGAATTACATAAAAATTATAAGAATAGATGATAAATTAAAAATCTCTATTATTCTTGAGATATCCAGAAGTGTAATGATTATGAACAATAAATGTTAAATGCCTGTAAAATTACAGGCTACCATTACAAATATATTCTGTAATTTATTTTACATATAACTTTAAAAAGTCCCCTAAAAATGTCAAAATATTTTGTAATTTATTCTTTTTTGTAACATAAAAATATCAGGTAGAAAAAGAGTTCAATCAGGAACCTTTCTGAAACCAATCAGAATTCTAGTTTCTGTTGTGAACAGAAATTAAGGTTTGGGGCAGGCACTCTGCAACGTCAACAGCAATTAACTTTCAAATCAGCCATTAAGGATTATGGGACGTATGGGTGGAATACAGAGAAGGTGAAGACTTAAAGAGCATACAACAAGAGAAAATTCAGGGAAGGAAAATGGACCATTTATAGTTTGCACCAGGTGAAAAATGGCAAATGGTGCTTAGGAGATCAACTAGTTTTCTTTCAGATAAGCACTGTGGATGCAGAAACATTCTTTTTTAGTTTTTTTTGTCTTTATGTCTGTCCTGTGTGGAATTTTGCAATTAGAAATTATGATCTGATTATGATGTTTCATCAAACACATTTGGTTTTCCAAGATGAGCTCAATAAATGTACATGTGAGATATGGCAATGACAGTCTTACAGCAAGGGACAAAAAACAAAGAAAAAAGAAAGAGGGACAAAATGGGAGAAATATAACAAGAGAACAGAACACAACAAGAAAAACACAATATTCACCAATTGCTACACCTGTGAGAATGAACATACAACAAATAAACAGCACCTGGAAGAGAAAAATATGAAACAAACACACACACAAATCAACAATCTTATTGATTTTTAAAGTGTTGAGCCTTAAAGAGTGAGCCTTACGAAAGCCAGATTGAAATTTATCAAGAATTTTATGTTCATCTAGAACAACTGTGAGTTGCTTGGCCACAACCTTTTGTGGGGCGATCGTGGCTCAAGAGTTGGGTGTTCGCCTTGTAATCGGAAGGTTGCTGGTTTGAGCCCCGGCTTGGACAGTCTCGGTCGTTGTGTCCTTGGGCAAGACACTTCACCCGTTGCCTACTGGTGGTGGTCAGAGGGCCCGGTGGCGCCAGTGTCCGGCAGCCTCGCCTCTGTCAGTGCGCCCCAGGGTGGCTGTGGCTACAATGTAGCTTGCCATCACCAGCGTGTGAATGTGTGTGTGAATGGGTGGATGACTGGATATCTAAAGCGCTTTGGGGTCCTTAGGGACTAGTAAAAGCGCTATATAAATAAAGGCCATTTTCTAAAATCTTGGCAATAAAAGGCAATTTTGAGATGGGTCTGTAACTGGAAAGCAAAGAAGGATCAAGTTTAGGGTTTTTTAAAAGTGGGTGAATGACAGCACTTTTACAGTAAACAGGGACCTGACCGATAGTAGAGATGCATTAATAATTTTAAGAACACTAGGACCAATAGACTCAAAAACATTTTTACGTAAAGACCCAGATAAAATATCAATGACCAGCTTCAACAACTCAGGTAAAGACACTGGTGAAAATCTTTCAAATCTGACAGGCTTAAGTAAAATCGGAACAGGCAAATGGTACATGGAAGGAGAGATGTTGCTCCTTACATTGCTAACCTTTTCAACAAAGAAGGAAAGAAAATTTTCACAGTCTTCATTCGAAGAAATAATCTCTGTTCCTAGAGACTAGGTTTGAAAAATAAGCAGCCCTTGCATCACGAATTGAAGCGTTAAAAGAAACTAAAAGGTCTTTTAAAGGAAAGAGATGAACCTGTAAACGAGTCTTTCTCCACAAACGCTTAGCTTTACGACAGACACGCTTTAAACAGCAAATGCGGTCGTTTATCCAGGGCGAGGGTTTTGTAACAGGGGCTAGTCTAGTTTTAATAGGGCAAATATTATCGATAATAGAAAGACATTAATTATTAAAAAGTTGTTAATAAATCAACATCATTAGAAGCAGGCAGAACCAAATTAAAAACGTCAGAAAATTTAGCAGCAGTAGAAGAATCTAAAACGCGCGAGTTAAAAGCACAACGCTCAGGAGGAGGAGGCCAATAAAAAGACAAATTAAATATAATACAATGATGGTCCGAAATAAAAATATCCTCAGAAATAATACAGTCAATGGTTAAGCCAATAGTAAAAACAAGGTCCAGAGTGTGCCCTTTGGTGTGGGTGGGGCCAGATACATGCTGTGTGAAATGAAAAGAGTCCATGATGCTAAGAAAACCTCTGGCAAAGAGGTCAGAGTCATCATCAATGTGCATGTTAAAATCACCAATTATTAGCAATCTAGACAACTTCAAGATGGAAGATAAAAAGTCACTGAATTCCTTTAAAAATTGAATGTTAGGTCCAGGTGGATGATAAACTACAGCACAGTAACAAGGATCTTTAATTCCAATTTTAACCAGCTGTAGTTCAAACGTTGACATTTTTTCAACCATCAATGAGCGACAGTGAAACCAGTTTCGATACACCACAGCCAGTCCTCCGCCACGACCAGTAGTCCGCAGCCAACTGACGAAGGAGTACCCGCCCGGGCAAAGTTCAATAAGGGAAGAGTAGTCCCCACGCTGCCAAGTTTCAGTTAAAAATAATAAGTCCAGTTTTTTGGAAAGAATAAGATCGTTCAATAAGGTTTTATTTGTCATAGATCGGGCATTGAGAAGCGCCATGCTCAACGAAGTCAAACCATTACCGACACTGACCCGTTTTAGGGGGCGTAGAAACTGGGGGTTCAATCCGTAACGATCATAGATACCGCTCGCTGCTGGGACAGTGGGCCAAATAATAGGAGAGTCTGGATGAACACTCCTAAGGAAACACAATCTCATAAGTCCAGGCTTTGCAAAATCCAGCAGGGACGGGGTAAACAAATTCTCCTCCGAACAGGCAGTCTGAGCACAGGTAACCAGAAATGGTCGACGTCGCTTACCAGCTAATCCTCGTCTGAAGAGGAGTCTAAATCTCACCTGGACACCTGCTCTTTTACCTCTCCTCCTCCAAGAATTGCGTGGACCCAAAAGGGTGCTGTTGGCGACATCTGTCAAAAATCTAGACACCGGCAACGGAGGAGGGAAGAAGCCATTGTATGAAGGAGCGATATCCAGGCCCACCATAGAGGAGCGAATAGACAGTAGTGTCAGATGATCATAGACTAAGGCAGGCAATACATCAGAGACAAAGAAGGAGAGCAGGACAGTCAGAAACAGCAGCATAACAGAGCGAGGGAAACTGCAGCCAGCAGCGGCAAGGCCGAACACAGGCGCCATCACACCGGAAGTGTGTGTGTGTGTGTGTGTGAGTATACGAGTCTGTGTATCCTTGTCACAAAACACTGGACATTGAGAGTAAGAAGCCACAATAACGTCCCCCAAGAGCCACACACACAAAAAAAACCAAAAAAACCCAGCAGATCTGGGCCATCCGCAGCCCCCAAGAGTACTGAAGACCTGAGGCCACACACGGGGCCATGCAGAAATGGTTGAAGGGGCGGGCGCTCAAAGTTAAAAAGGGGTACATAGAACTAGTCTGAATAATAACAACCCACATTTGTCAAGAATCTAATAAAGAATCACATAATACTATATCACTGTCATCAGGTGGGGACCTTCTGCTGATAGTGCTGGAGGGCAGGGCTGTGTTGATCTGAGACTGGAGACATTAAAAAGTCCTTAAGAGAGATTAAGATAAGATAAGATAACCTTTATTAGTCCCACACGTGGGAAATTTGTTTTGTCACAGCAGGAAGTGGACAGTGCAAAAGTTATGACGCAAAAATTAGAATACAATAAGAATAAATACAGTACACAACTGTACAGAATAGAATAAAATAATATACTATATACAGTAGAATAAAATAGAATAAAAATATACAATAAGATAAAAATAGAATACGAATGCTATATACAACTGAGTAAAAATACAACGATGCCAGAAAAGATTATTGCACTTAGTGTTATTGCACATGTGTGGATGTGTGTGTTTGTTTAGTTAAAGTCTTTGTTGTGGAGTCTGACAGCAGTGGGGAGGAAAGACCTGCGAAATCTCTCCGTCCTACACCGTGGGTGCCGCAGTCTCCACTGAAGGAGCTGCTCAGTGCTGTCACAGTCTGCTGCATGGGGTGGGAGACGTTGTCCAACAGGGATGACAGCTTAGCCGCCATTCTCCTGTCACTCACCACCTCCACTGGGTCCAGAGGGCATCCTAGAACAGAGCTGGCCCTTCGGATCAGCTTGTTCAGTCTCTTCCTGTCCCCAGCAGAGATGCTGCCGCCCCAGCAGACCACACCATAAAAGATAGCAGAAGCCACCACAGAGTCATAGAAGGTCTTCAGGAGTGGGCCCTCCACCCCAAACGACCTGAGTCTCCGCAGCAGGTACAGCCTGCTCTGCCCTTTCCTGTAGAGGGCGTCTGAGTTATGAGTCCAGTCCAGTCTGTTGTTCAGATGAACACCAAGGTACCTGTAGCTGTCCACAGCCTCAATGTCCATACCCTGGATGTTCAGTGGTTGCAGGGGAGAATGCTTGTGCCTGCGGAAGTCTACCACCAGCTCCTTGGTTTTACTGGCGTTGATCTGGAGGTAGTTCAGCTGGCACCAGTCCACAAAGTCTTGAGTCAGTCCTCTGTACTCCTTGTCGTCCCCATCAGTGATGAGGCCGACTATTGCAGAGTCATCAGAGAACTTCTGCAGGAAGCACTGGGTGGAATTGTGGGAGAAGTCTGCAGTGTAGATGGTGAAGAGGAACGGAGCCAGAACCGTTCCCTGTGGGGCCCCCGTACTGCAGACGACCCTGTCCGACACACAGCCCTGAGTCCTCACATACTGTGGTCGGTCGGTGAGGTAGTCCAAAATCCAGGTAGTGAGGTGATGGTCCACTCCAGAGTTCTCCAGCTTGTCCTTCAGAACCGAGGGAAGAATAGTGTTGAAGGCACTGGAGAAATCAAAGAACATGATTCTCACAGTGCTTCCAGCGGTCTCCAGGTGAGCGAGGGAACGATGTAGGAGGTGAATGACGGCATCATCCGCGCCAATGCCAGGCTGGTAGGCAAACTGAAGTGGGTCTAGTGATGAGCTTGTTAGGCACCGAAGCTGAGCCAGGACCAACCGCTCCAGGGTCTTCATCAGGTGGGATGTCAGAGCCACCGGCCTGTAGCTGTTGAGGTCCTTGGGGCGTGAAGTCTTTGGCACTGGTACAACACAGGAGGTTTTCCAGAGCTGTGGGACTCTTCCCAACCTCAGGCTCAGGTTGAAGAGGTGCTCCATCACCCCACACAGTTGGTCCGCGCAGGACCTGACGACCCTCGAGCTGATGCCATCTGGGCCCGCTGCCTTCTTGCCATTAATCCTCCTCAGTTCCCTCCTAACCTGGGTGGTTGAGAGAGACAGGCTGGAGCCTTGTGTTGAGTGTGTATTGGATGCTGTTGTTGGGGGTGGGGAGGAGTGAGCAGGGTGAATAGAGGAGGTGTGAAGTGTCTGAGGTGTCAGAGGTGGAACAGCAGCAGTGGGGGTGGGTGAGTCTGCAGCCGATGTTGTAGACTGTCTCATGGTTGAATCAAATCTGTTGAAGAAATGATTCAGTTCATTTGCCCACCTCACATCCCTCCCAGGCAGAGAGTTCTGCTGTTTGTGGCCTGAGATGGTTCTGAGGCCTCTCCAGACTTCACCAACGTTGTTTTGCTGAAGCTGGTTCTCCATCTTCTGCCTGTAGCTGTCCTTCCCATTCCTTATCAGTCCCCTCAACTCTCTCTGCACCCTTTTCAACTCCTCTTTGTCTTTGGATTTGAAGGCCCTCCTCTTCTGCTTGAGGACAGCTTTGAGATAATAATAAAATGCAAAAATTGGTGACAGTGCTTGGTACCATAAGGCAAGAACATTGGGAAATTGCGCGAGATATGTGAAGACTTATCAAAGTGTCTGAAATGTAACATTCCAACTTCCCCTTTAGTGTGTTTGTTGGGCAGCTTAGATAATGTCACTACAGATAAGAATATAGCCCTATTTTCACTGCCCTATGCATAGCCAAGAAAACAGTCCTCATGAACTGGAAAAATAAAAATAATCTTAATTCTAACCAATATAGAAATTATCTATTAGATTACATTAGTCTCGATACAGCCTCTGCCACCACATCAGATCAATTGCTCTGGGCTCCTTTGATCAGCTCCATCACCTAGTGGGGGTGGGGGGTCATAGTTTAGTCCCACCTTGTGGGGGTAGGGACAGGCTTAGGGCGTCGGGGGGTTCCCCAGGAGCATCTTCCTTGGAGGGCTCAACCCGGGGTAGCGGTCATGGCCTATTAAGGGCTCTGTTTGCTCTTAAGTGACGTAGGCGCAGGGTGCATCGAGCCACCTGGGGGCTTTTCAACTAGTGGGGGAGGTTGTTACAACTTGCAGGAGCTCTCCTCCCTTCAGGAACTCACTCTGCAGGAGGGGGAGATACAGGAGAGGTGGAGGAAGATCTCAGCCTGGGCGTCTATTGTCTTGTGTAGTCTGGAAGATGAGTGGATGGGTGCCGTTTTCTCTGAGGTGGGGTCGGGTGGGCTGTCCCGGGCTCTGTGGGGCCGGGCGGCGCTGCTGTACTGGGCCCCGGTCTGGATGGGCCTGGGCCCCCTTTCCCTGGCGGGTTGCAGAGTATGGGGGTGCCTACTGGGGTCAGCGGGGGAGCTGGCCCCAGGGAGGGGTCACTTGCCCCTCCCTTCCTTTCCTCCCCATCTCCAGCTGCCTCCCTCTTCCCGCTCCACCACAATCACCCACACATGCAGGGCCTTGGGGTAAAGATGTGTCACCAGAGTGCAGGGGAGGCACCCCCCCTCTGTCCCCTTCTGGCTGCCTGTGCCTCAATTTTATCTCACAACAATCCAAAAGACCATCAGGGTGTACAACCTCACCCCTGGCGTCATTGCCCACCTCTCAATTTTAAATACACGTAGACACTGAGAGCTAGCAGGAGGGGCTATGCGCTTACCTGCTGCTCTCTGGCAGGTAGCTCCATGCCCTCCTGGGTTTTAAAGGCACCTTAGAACACACATGTCCTAGCAAGGACAGCCACAGAACGCTCGCAAGGAGTGAGAGCTCAGGGACTTGCGCTCTGCCACTGCCCTGGTCTTTATTTATAGACATCAGTGGGTGTTTCTTCCTTACATTGGAATGTGGATGTTTATATGTGTGTGTGTGTGTGTGCGTGTGTGCGTGTGTGGGAGTCAGAGTGTGACCCCATAAAGACTTCCCTAAACCTGCTGGTCTGGAAGTCCATCAGTTCATCTAAACAAAAGGCACTAAGCCTAAAACAGACATAGATACGTTTATCCTACCACAAAACAATAAGAGATGCTCCAAGGATGTGGGTGTGAATGTCAGAGCACTCTGGAATGCACACAAAGTCTTGTAGTGAACAACAGCCTAAGTCATCAAAAGATCAACATGCAGTATTCTACTATATGCAAACTTATATTATTACAAGATTATACTGACTACTAAGTACAATTTTCCATTGACTTTCCCTCCAGTTTGTCATGTATAAACTTTTAAGTAAGAGATCAGTATGTAACATCTTGTTGTACATTTTCTGCCACATCGTCATTAATCACACAAAGTCTTCATGTTCCAACAGGTCGGAGTCATCATCATCATCATTTGTCACGGCTATGTATGCAGCAACAGTGGAAAATATTATGCGGTTAATCATGAGTTTTAGACATGGCAGGATACATGTTATAAAGACACAAAATAAAAGTAAAAATATTCCAACTCCGATGAGTAGTCTTTTTAGCACCTGTAGCCAGTAGTGATGGGATTTCTGGCTCTTTTTAGAGAACCGGCTCTTTCGGCTCGGCTCACTAAAAAGAGCCGGCTCTTTTGACTCGGAACCGGCTCTTCAGGTTGTTTTGTTGCTTTAATTAATTTATTATTAACAATAATATAAAATTATGCACACAATGAACTGCTAATGTATAAAATGTATTTTTATTTATAAATGTTTATCATATAAATATTCTTGTATTTATTCACAGCACACAAAATGTAAAAAAAAATTACAAAGTATAAAAACCAACTATTTACAATTCAACTTTTTATCTTTTAAATTTTCAGCTTTTTTCCTTTTAAACCAATTCAAAACAAAAGAACACAAAACACTACAAACCACAACACAATAAAATATCGATTAAAATATGCAAAACAAAAAGAAAAAATGAACAACCAGATCTTTAATTAAGGGAAAGGTTGGCATTCGGGAATATCAAGTGCCTTAGCTTTGAGGATCTGATCCAGTTTCTTCTGTCATTCAGTATCTGTCCTGTTTTGGAGAAGATTCTCTCTGAGGGGACTGATGTTGCTACAATGCAAAGTCTCCGTATCATCACCTGGGTAAGACGTGGATAAGTATAAGCCTTTGTCTCCCACCAGCTCAGAGGATCTGCACTTCTCTGGCAAAGGGGCTCATCAATGTAGGATCTCACTTCCAGTATTACATCTGCTGAGGGATTCCTTCTGGTAGTGTCTCTACTTGCTTTTTCTTCAAAGAACCTCCAAACAGCAGATGCTTGTTGCTCCTTTTGTTCATCTTCTTCTGCCTCTTCTCCCTCTTGGTCCCCTGGCAGTGGAGTTGGTTAGCTGGATCTTGCTGCTGCAGTTATTCTCTGAAGAGCTTCATCCACCGCTCTGTTGTCATTAAAGACCAGCTTCTTGAATCTTGGATCAAGAATGGTGGTTTCAGAGAGAACATCATTATATTCCATTCTATGGAATTTTCTGTCAGTGGATGCACAGAGAGCATCCACCAACTCTTTCACTTTTCCTGTAGTTACTCTGGTTTGGTGTTCAGCTGTCACTCTCTGCAGACCCTTGCACAGAATTAACATTTTGGAGGCTGTGACATGGCTGAAAAAGAGTACATAACAAGTTTCAAAATTATGCTTTTTTAAAATTCAGCAGTATATTATTATTTATGATCATGTCTAATCTACTTTTCATACCAGCAATGCAACCAGCAATGCAACTAACTACTACTACTACTACTACTACTAATAATAATAATAATAATAATGATAATAATAATAATAATAATAATAATAATAATAATAATAATAATAATATTATTATAATAATATTATTATTGGCCCTGCGACAGACTGGCGAACTGTCCAGGGTGTACCCTGCCTCTCGCCCTATGACAGCTGGGATAGGCTCCAGCGCCCCCCGCGACCCTGAAAAGGAGAAGCGGAAGCGAATGGATGGATGGATGGATAATAATAATAATAATGCAATAACATTTGCACACTCACCTGTCTGCACTGATCTCCACGGTGACCTGCTCAAATGGCTCCAAAACAGTGCATGCCTCCTGTACTACCTCCCATTCCTCGTGGCTCAGGGGGTCGACTGGTGCATTGATAACTGCCAGGGTAGAGATGACAGCATCCTTGGACTCCAGAATCCGTTTTAGCACATGAAAGGTTGAGTTCCATCTTGTGATACATTCTTGTTTGAGCTTTAGCTCAGGCATGCCCATCTGTTGTTGGGTAGATTTGAGCTTGTGTGTTGCTGTTGTGCTGCTGTGGAAAAATTCCACTATTGCCTTCACTTGGTCCACAGCTGGCTTCATCACCTTCAAAGCATCTCTCACAACAAGGTTAATTGTGTGCGCAAGACATGGGTGGTGGGTCCATTTCAGGATTTTAATTGCTTTTGTTATGTTAGCTGCATTGTCAGTAACACAGCAAACCACTTTGTTTTCCACATCCCACTCTTTTGCCACTTTGAGCAGCTCTTCTGCTAAGTTCTCAGAAGTGTGTCTGTCGCTGAACTCAAAACAATCCAGAAGACAGGATACCATTTTATAATTTTCAATAAAGTGACACGTAACTGACAAGAAGGATGTGGTGGTTTGGGATGTCCAGCTGTCAGTTGTTAGACACACTGCTGTGGCTTTTTTAACCCTCTCTTGCAGTGATGCACGTTCTCTTTCATGTATGCCTGGGATGATTTTTTGGGAGAGAGCCTTCCTGCTTGGAATTACATACATGAGATTCAGTGCATGTATAAAAGTCCTGAATCCCTTATCATCCACAACAGAAAATGGTTGGAAATCAAGTGGTATCATTTTTGCCAGTTCTTCATCAATTGTGTTCTGTCTTGCTGGGGTCACAGACTTCTGCAAAAAATGTCGCATTGAGCTCTGGCTTGGTTTAGGTGGTATACTGCATGACGCTTCAGATACTGCAGCAGAAGGAGCAGCAACAGTTGCAGTAGACACACTAGCACCTTCATTTATATCACCCTCAACTGACTGGTTTTTTTTCCCATTGCACTGATGGGTGGACAGTTCTCAGGTGCCTATGCATATTGTTTGTGCAGCCAGCTGTATATGAAATTCTTTTCTTGCAGACTCTACACTCTGCCTTTGTACTGTCAATACAATTGAAGTGGTTACAGATTTTGCTTGTTTTCTTGGTTGCTTCACTCATTTACTTTACTGTACCTTTCTAAATTGACCGGCTCTAAGAGCCATTTCGTTCGCGAATGACCCATCACTAGTAGCCAGGAGCCAGTGTAAAGCCAAGAAAACCAGTCACTTGTATCACTTACATAGTCCTGATTTTGGGCCTCCTGGATCTGTCTCAAGGCATTCAGGGTGTCAGTCATGTTTGATAAGTGTACATAGTCTGGTATGTAAGTGCAGCAGGTGTTGTTGAAGAGGACACAAAGTCCCCCTTTCTCTGCTAGTATCATGTCCAGAGCTACTTGATGTTGCATCACTGCAATCCGTAATGCATCGATTTCCTGATTCTGCTGTTCGTTGATCTTACACAAAGCGTTCAAGAAGAGTTCAAAACGGTAGTCCAGAGTTTCAATCCTCAGCATGTTTTTCCAGTTCCCACCCAGGGGAACAATGAATGGAGTACTTTCTGTCCGGTAGTCCATAATTTGAATTCCTTGGGTACGTCGCTTCCCCATAACGGGTCATGTAGTTGAAGTTTAGGGAACGTTGATCTTCTTTTCCAGCGTGCTATAGAAGTGATGTTTACTGCGGTCATCCTGAAAGTGCGGTCTGACAGGAATATAGGAGCACATGTTCCTGTCCAGCCTGGGGGCAGTATGAAATATGCCCGTTGTCCACATAGCCAGGCCATTCCTTGCACCCAGTACGTGCCGTTAGAAGGTCCACTCATATTCACAGGGGCACCCTCTGCGTGGCCTGCAGTTTGGACACAGTTTGTGGTGCTCCCAAGGGGTCTGTTACCTTTCTCTTGTTGATAACACATGCTGTGCCAGTGTGCCTGCACATGTGATGTGACAATAAAAGTGATTTGATTTGATTTGATTTGATTTGAGTGGTTCTGGCTGCGTACAGGTCCGTCACACCCTACTACTTGGTTACCCTAGAGTTGGCCAATGGCTGGAGGTTGAAGTGCAAGCAATGCTCAATCAGCACTTCCCCCTTGCCACTGAAGCAACCAAGTGAGGGTGAAACCTTCCCTTACTAGAGAGGAAGTGGAATCCTCTCGGACCTCAACCTTTTTGCAGTGGCTCTGATGTATCCAGGAGGGTCTCTCCGCTATTTTATAGGTAGTTGGAGTGGTCAGAAGCACTTGGTATGGACCCTCCCACAGTGGCGAGCTCCAATTTTTCCTTTGGAGTACTCGGACAAGGATCCAATTACCTGGCTTCAACCTGCAAGAAATAGGTGAAAAAGAGTCTTGCTGCAGTTTATTGTTCAAAACAACTTCTCTGTTTATCAACAATCGATTCATCCAATCCGCCAGAGTGGTTTCACGGATTGATTTATCTAGTGGCTCGCTAGTAACTGGTAGTGGAAAAGGTCGCCCATGTATAATTTCAAATGGGGACAGTTTGTTACTTCCTTGTGTTATTCTCATCCACATTTTGACTAGGCCTACACATTCTGGCCATGGTCTGCCAGTTTCTTCCATCATTTTCCTGAGCCTTTGCTTTATAGTGCCATTTGTTCTCTCCACTAATCCCACACTCTGTGGATGGTAGGCACAATGGTGTTTCAAACTGAAACCTAGTGCTTCAGATGCTTTACTGATCACATCATTTACAAAATGGGTTCCATTATCTGATCTTATCAGAGTAGGAATTCCATATGTTGGAATGAAATGGTTGCATAGACACTTTGCAACTGAGATTGCGTCTGCTTTTTTCACTGGGTAGATTTCTGGCCATTTTGAGAAAACATCTATAATTACTAGAGCATATTTTGAGCCCTGACAGTCATTCAATTCAATGAAGTCCATATGATTTGTATGAAATGGGTGAGGTGGTGTAGGAAAATGTCCTCTTTTTGGTCTTAAGTTACCTTGGGTATTGTGTTTTTGGCAGGTCATACATGTTCTCACATATTCTTTTGCTGTAGTTTCAAAATTTATAGTGTAGAATTGTTGGTTTATTGTAAAGATCATCACTCCTGATGAGACATGGCTTAAGCCATGACTCACTAGAGTGGCTGTTTTGTGTAAAGATTTGGGAAGAATGGGTTTTCCTGCTATTTTCATTATGTCATCAGTGTCTAGTACTGCTCCGTGTTTTAGCCATTGCTTATGTTCTTTTGGTGGTGCTGCTTTTTGTTCGTCCTGCTGTACAGATAGTGGAATGGTGTTATTTTCATGAGTTGTTAATAAGACTATGGTTGCTGTAGCTGCTGCTTTTGCAGTTTTATCAGCAAAATTGTTTCCCTTTGTAATTTCAGAGTCATCCTTCTGATGTGCTGCACATTTGCAAATTGCAAATTTCATATCACATAAGGAGTTTTCTCCCATGTAAACATATGTGTGCCATGACAAAACCTTTCTCCACACACTAGAAATAACAAACTAATTTTAACCCTTGTTACATCTTATTCACTTTTTTTATAATCCAGTAATTTTTCCAAATCTAGTATCCATCAACTAATTTGCATATCAGCTCATAATGTGCTAAGTTGACAGGTCAATAGAAATGCACGTTCAAAATATTATCACAAAAGAGAATTATTTTCATACAGTAAATTACTTATGCTGCATCAATCAAACAGAAAGCATCTCACAATTTATTGTATTACCAACTAAATTTATTGTCTGATTACTGCTTGGTCATACCAGACTCTCTATCTGTCTTTTATTTATTCTTCTCTGTTTTCACGGTGGTGGCACTGACTAAGGAAGACTGAATGTGAATAGTGTGCAAAGGGGCAGACACAAATCCGAGTTCTACTCCCTGGACAATGACACTAGACTGGTAAAATGACTCCTCTGAAAACGGTAAGACATTTTCTCTAATGATGGACTGAGAGGCCCCTGTATCTCTCAGTATTTTTACTGGTTGATGATCTTGTGGATTCCCAGTCAGTGAAACCACTCCCTCTAGAATGAATGGTTTGAAACAGGGATCAGGGTGGTTATTGTTCGGTTGAAGTGCCCTCCCGTTCTCTGTAGCTTTAATCAGTCCCACCCCTTTTGGTTGTGAGGATAGTTGCTGTTTACGCTTTAATGCCTGACAATCTGCAATAAGATGACCCTTTTTATGGCAATAAAAGCATTCACGCTCACCATGGGGAGGTGAAGGTTGCCTCACTGGCCTCGCAACAGAGCGACTCGATTCAAGCCGTGCTGAGCGCAAGGCTGTGGGCCTATCTGGATGGGAAATAGGGGTAAAAACATTCTTATGTGTTAACACAAACTCATCGGCCAACACAGCTGCTTTTGACATTGACGTCACCTTCTGTTCATTTAAGAACATTATGACTCTCTCAGGTAACGAATTTTTAAAATCCTCCAGTAGCATTAACTCGCGCAGAGACTCATAATCATCCCCAGCTCCGTTAGCAGCACACCACTTATCAAAAAGAGCCCCTTTTTCATGTGCGAACTCAACATATGTTTGACTGCTGGACTTCTTGTGGTTCCTAAACTTCTGCATATAGGCCTCAGGTACCAGTTCATAGGCACGTACAATTGTTTCCTTCAACATTTCGTATTTCATGCTATGCTCTAGCGAAAGTGAAGCTACTACCTCCTGAGCTTTGCCCACTAATTTACACTGAAGTAAAATAGGCCACATATCTCTTGGCCAGTTTAGAGCAGTAGCTACCTTTTCAAAAGCATTGAAATATGAATCTACCTCAGTCTCACAAAAGGTAGGTACTAGAGCAATATTTTTGCTAACATCAAAACTTTTTGGGGAGACTTTTGGGGTTTCTTTAGTGGCATCTGTTTTCTGCCCTGATGACACCTTCAGTGCTTCTACTTCAAGCTGCTTCAACCTGATTTCTTTTTAAGCTTCTATCTCAAGCCTACGGATCTCCAGCCGGAGATCATAATCCCCTTTGCGCACCTTCTCCTGTGCCTCCAACTGTAAACGCAGTAAACAAACCTTAAGCTTTGCATCACTGCTAAATGTCTGGGATTCTGGAGTGAAAGGCTCCCGGAGGTGTAGCAAGTAGAGCTTGCTCTTCAGTTCTCTCTGGAGAAGCTGGATTAGCAGAGGCTCCAGGGGAAGCTAAAGGGTCCTGAGAAGGTACCTCAGTTGTAGCAGGGCTAATTAAAATACCCAACTCGATTAACCCCTCCAACAAAGCCTGCTTAATATCCTTCTTCACTCCATATTTTGGTACGGAAAGTTTATACTGGGCAGCAATACTTAACAAGTCGTCTTTGCGACACAAGTCAATTTTTTCAACGCTAGGCTGATTAACAAAATCAAGCAGGTCAAAACTCATCTTCGACTGCAACCATGAAACGTAGACACTCTAAAATCACGGCACACTTTCATTACCATAGGTTGTCCATAGCATAAAACAATCCCGGACGAGCCCCCACTTGTGTTACGTCCCCCCAACCATGGTGGCGGAAAAGGCAGGAAGGAGACAGCAACACCGGACAACCACAATCAATGAAGGGGGATGACGACAGGACAGTTAAGAATCAGGCAGGGTTTATTGGAATCTATAAGAAAAAAGGTGGGGGAGGAGGACTGGGCGGTTGAGCCAAATCAAAGAAAGCAATAAACCAAAAAGAGGTCAAGAGCTCCCAGGGCCTAACTAAAACAAAAATGCAAAACAAAAGGCCTTTCTAGCTGCTCGACAAAAGGTCAGTGAAAACATACAAAAGTGGCACCAGAGAGGTGGGGAAGGAGCCTGAGTTAGTGCGTGAGGTTGAGAGGTACCGGCTAGATATAGTTGGGCTCACCTCTACGCATGGCTTGGGCTCTGGAACCAGTCTCCTGGAGAGGGGCTGGACTCTGTCTCAGTCGGGAATTGCCCCTGGTGAGAGGCGGCTGGGGTGGGTATTCTATAATCCCCTCGGCTTGCTGCCGGTACGTTGGGGTTTTTCGGTTCGCAGCCGAGTGTGAAGCAGTGGGAATGAGGATCAGCACCTCCAAATCTGAGGCCATGGTTCTCAGCCGGAAAAGGGTGGAGTGCCCACTCCGGGTCGGGGATGAGTTCCTGCCCCAAGTGGAGGAGTTCAAGTATCTCGGGGTCTTGTTCGCGAGTGATGGGAGAAGGGAGCCGGAGATCGACAGACGGATTGGGGCTGCAGCTGCAGTAATGCGGACGCTGCACTGGTCCGTCGTGGTGAAGAGGGAGCTGAGTGTAAAAGCGAAGCTCTCAATTTACCGGTTGATCTACGTCCCTACCCTCACCTATGGCCACGAGCTGTGGGTCGTGACCGAAAGAACGAGATCGCGGATACAAGCGGCAGAAATGAGCTTCCTCTGAAGGGTGGCTGACCTCTCCCTTAGAGATAGGGTGAGAAGTTCGGCCATTCGGGAGGGGCTCAGAGTAGAGCTGCTGCTGCTCCACATCGAAAGGAGCCAGCTGAGCTGATTCGGGCATCTGACAATGATGCCCCCTGGGTGAGGTGTTCCGGGCATGTCCCACCAGGAGGAGGCCCCGCTGGAGAGATTATATCTCTCGGCTGGGCTGGGAACGCCTTGGTGTTCCCCCGGATAAGCTGGAAGAGGTGGCTGGGGAGAGGGAGGTCTGGGCCTCTTTGCTTAGGCTGCTACCTGGCCTCAGATAAAGCAGATGAAGATGGATGGATGGATAGTAGAGAGAACAGATCACGGGAGCTTCACCCCACCTTTTGTTGGAAGCAGAAAAACAGGGAGCCAAGTTCATAACTCAGGCTCACTGACAGTTAGAAAGAATGTGAATGCTTAGTTTTGTGGCTGTGGCACATTTTGTATAGCTTCTTTTCTCTTGTTTAGTAGTTTTCTGCCTTCACCTGAGAGGGTGTGCCCTAAGTATGTGACTTCAGGTCTCCATAATTAGAGTTTTTTTAAAGATACCTTGTTGCCTTAACTCAGCCAAGTGACGTAACATAGCCATAGTATTTTGCTTACACCCTTCCTCTGTGTGGCCAGTCACTAAAATGTCATCTACGTAGAGTAGAAACTGTCTCTGCTGCTGGCAGGAGGCAGGACATCATTGATTTCTTTAAAGCTTCAGCATAGAGAGTGGGGATTTGCTACTACTGGTGGCATAATTTCAGTGATTTCATTTATTGCTCGCAGATCATGCACTAGACGGTATTTTGCAGTATTAGCTTTCTTTACAACTTAAACAAAACATCACTCTTTGTTTGCTTTATTATTATTATTATTATTATTATTATTATTATTATTATTATTATTATTTTAAATTCTCCTTTCTCAAAAACAGAAAATGAAGTTGTAGTTGTTCTTTGCTGAGAAACACAAAAACCCCTTCTCTTTTTTTTTTCAAGGCCAGAAACTAAGTTTTAACTTTTCTGATTTGTCACCCAAAACAAAACAGACAACCCAGCTCTTAGCTGGCTCTGAACTTATCATCATCAAGGTTGCACGGTGAGAGCCACTTCAGAATTCACACTGCTCCTCACTCAAGCAACACGTCAAAAACAAAAAACAAAAACCAAAACCTCAGCACACTACACAGAGAACAACAGTCAAGACACAACTGAAGATGCTGTTCTTCTTTGTTCTCCTTGAACTTTAGAATAAACTTCATCTGCATTAGTAAATCATATGCCTAATCATTATATGTCACTGTGATCCACGAGTGTGATCACAAATTTACTTATTTTTCAAAACAACAAAACAAAACAAAAAAAACAACAAATTGCTGATGGCATGAACGCTTTACACACATGAGTCATGAGTCAAAAAAGGCTGCTGCCAAAGACAAATCAGAAGTATGAGGGGAAAAACTGAGCTCACAGACAGCTGAATGTTTGAGCTTTAATAGTATGCAGCTCCTGGTCTAAAAAACGTGTTACTTGCTCATCAGCTTAGCAGTGACCACATATTTAATTCAGCTTCTCAATTTTGTAGCTTTAGCTGTTGTATACAGGGTTTAGTTTATTAGTTGTTAGTATAGGTGTGCTCTATATTTCAGCAATGTCTCATCTAGGATGACAGGTTTTCAAGCAGGTCAAGTGCCTCTATGCACTTAATAAGTTTAGATATTTTCTTTATTTTCTTCATCTCATATGTCATTGTGCTGAATTTGAGCAAACCTTAAGCTTGATGAAGACTGCTTTTAACAGTTATCCACCTCACATCATAACTGACGGAGGTGCCTCTTCATATTAATATTATTTCATTATTAATACTGTTATTTTTATATAACAGGAATAGTATATTACAATATTTTATTTATATTTTATTTTGTATCCACCAAGGGCTGCAGGTGATCTGCAGTTTAACCCTTTCCCAAGCTGGAGACAATTTCCTTTTCACACACTTTCCTTGGCTGAACAATGACACAACCTTAATATACCTTAAGCATCTCTCTATTTCATTTAATAAGTGTTTGTGTGAATCATGTATTTTCTTTCATTCTATTCATTCTGGGCATGATCTTCATCCCAACTATGTTTCATTGTTAATACCAGTTTACAGGTTGTTATCCTTGCTATTATTAGTTTGAATTCATTACAGATAAGTCCTAATTTAATTTAGCCTTTTATTTATTTTACTTTAATTCTCTTGTGTCATGGTCCTGAGTCTGAGGACTCGGTGTTTTGTGTTTCTTTATATTCTTTACATTCTTCTATATTCTTGTTTATTCTGCTTTGTCTTTTGTTTAGGTTTGCTACGTAGTGTGTTTGTTTCATGCGTGTCTGTGTTCCCTCTGTCTGTCCATGGTGTCACTGTGTCTGCTCGTGAGTCTGCCTGCCAAGTTCAGTGTCCTGTCTGGTTCTCTGTGTCTGTTGGTTTCCTGTTTTATTCTGAAAGTTCATGTCTCATGTCAATGTGTTCAGTTTTACCTCTCTCCTGTCTTGTTAGCCTAATTTCTCCCAGGTGTCTCCCTCCTGTTGCCCATTCCCTAATTACTCCCCTGTGTATTTAAGCCCTGTGTTTTCCTGTGCTCCCTGTCACGTCGTACCCTCAACTTGCTGTGTGTTCATGATTTCCAGTCCTCCTGCACCTCAGTTTAGAGTTTTGTTTGCTTTTATGAGTTTTATTTTATGTTCAAGTTTTGTTCCAGCAATAAAGCTGCATTTTCAGTTTAAACCTCGTTTCCTAAGAGTCCTGCATTTTGGGTCCACCACTCCTGCCTGCCTGCCACACAGCCAACCATGACATCTTGTATTTATATCTATTCAGTCGGGTCTGTTTCCAACCCTTTTTAAACTACTTTAAACTACTTTGATCTCTAATTTTCACTTGGTGAGGGATTATTATGTTCTTCCTAGTCTGAACTGCTCTCTTCACCTGAGCTGCTATCCTATTCTGAGTTACTGAGTTATTATGTTACGAAGTAATTACGGCTACCTCTAAAACCTAAGTCTAATTCGGTTCCTTTCGGCGAATCCTAACCTATTTTATTTTATTTTGTTTGTTACTTTAAACCTTTGCGGCGGTTTTATATACCAAAATAGTGTTTCTCACCCTCGGACATCTCACTGGTGGTTCGGATCGTCAGTGTCACGGTTCTGGGTCAGTTTCGAACCAGTATTTTGAGTTTTGATTGTTAGTTTATTTTTTGAATGATTGTTGTGGTTTTGGGTGCGATGATTATTATTATTGTTAGAGTTCCATGTTTCTGTTTATTTGGGTTTAGTTTCATGTGTCATTTTCTGTCTGTCTCTCTATGTCGAGTCTGCGTCTTAGTGTGATGGTTTCTTGTTCCTGTTTTATTGTGAAGGTCTGCGTCTCATGTGAGTGTGTTCAGTTTTATCTCTGTCTCGTCTTGTTGATTATTCCCAGCTGTGTCCACCACCTGTGTGTAATTCCCCTGTGTTTCTCTGTGTGTATTTAAGTCGTGTCCTCTGTCATTGTAGTTGCTGGTCCGTCTACGTATTCGCCATGTTTCATCCGTGTGTTTCCTGCCATCATCATGTACCATCGTCTTCCTTCCTTTATGTTCAGGTTCGTGTTCGTGCTCAGTAGTTTAGTTGTCCCAGTATAGTTTAGTTCTCCGTTTTGCCGTTTGCCTCTCTTTTTGTGTTCAATAAATCACCTTTACACCTTCACGACTGCCTGCGTTTGGATCCTCCTTTTCCTTCTCTACACGGCTCTTTTTCACTCGCAGTGACAGTACGGACCAGCCAGATATGGATCCAGCGGCATTCACCCCACCCACAGAGCTTCGAAAGTTCATAACGGACTCAGTGTCAAAACTAATCAATCTGTGGCTCGAGCATGAGGGAGAAGGGTTTCTCTACGTTCTGGAAGTCAGGTTGCAACAGCTTATTTCTGATTATCCCTGGCTATTGGACTCACTGCACCCGCTCGTGCAAAACTTTATTCTCCACGAACTACACCTCCACCCCCCCGCCGCTACTGCTTGCCCGCTCGCTTCAACGGAGGACGTGCCGTCTGTGCCGCCGGATGAGGAGTTACCCGGCCTGTCGGAGCCGTCTCCACGGAGGAAGCGACGTTCGCGCCGCTGGCGCGGCACCCCACTACCGGAGTTCAGAATGTCAGAGCAGCCGGCTGTGGTGAGTGAAAGGGACACTTTTGTTGACTCTGTTGCTTCTGTGACTGTTGTTTCTGGGGCAATTTTTTGTGTTTCTACTGAGGACAACAATGATTTCTCATCCATGCCCATAGCTTCTAAGACTGCCTGTTCTGAACCCGCGTTCCATGTTTATGACCGTGTCCGTTCCATTGTCCCATCCTCAATTCCATCCCAGTCAAATGCCAGGCCTGTAACGCCGCCCTCAGTTCAGCCAGCAGCCGCGCTGCCCTCAGTTCAGCCAGCCACTTCACCATCTATTACGTCTCCACTACAACCGTCTCTGCTACTTATAGCTCAGCAGCCTACCCACTCATTCACTCAGTCATCATCCTCACAGCCTCATTACAAGCAGGGAACACACTTCATACAAACTTTAGCTGGTTCACTTAAGCTGGCCATCTCAGAGACAGCTGCTCCCTCTAGGGCCTCCCCAGAGGCTGGGTGTCAGTCACCAGCCAACTCTGGACCCCTAGAGGTCAAGATGCCAGCACCAGCAGCTTCACTAGAGGACTTTACTAAGCAGTCTCAGCCGTCATCACCTGCTGAGAGCTCCAGTGAGTCCGCCCCTCTGCCCCTGTCCTCTGCTGGAGGACCAGAGGGACCCATTCAGCTGAGGGTTCGGGAGAACCCAGCCGGCCTCGACTTTCGTCTGCTGAGGGTTCGGGAGAACCCAGCCAGCCTCGAGTTTCGTCTGCTGGAGGGCCCAAGGAGCCCATCCAGCCTCAAGCCACGTCTGCTGGAGGGCCCGAGGAGCCCGTCCAGCCTCAAGTCACGTCTGCTGGAGGGTCCGAGGAGCCCGTCCAGTCTCAAGCCACGTCTGCTGGAGGGTCCGAGGAGCCCGCCCAGCACCACGCCTCGTTAGCTGAGGGTCCTGGAGGACCCAGCAAGCACAACCTCACGTCTGCTGACGGTCCGGGGAAGTTTGTTCAGCCACCACCTGCTGAATCATCCCCTGTGACTTCTACACCGTTGCCTGCATCCACATCACCTCCTGCAGCATCACTGCCCGCAGCCGTCCCGCTGCCGTCAGGTCCCGCAGCCGTCCTGCTGCCATCAGGTCCAGCCTCCGTGCCTTCATCCACGCCTGGTCCAGCGTCCGTGCCTTCATCTGGTCCTGCCTCAGCTCCGCCTTCATCTGGTCCGGCTCCGCCTTCGTCTGGTCCTGCCTCGTCTTCGTCTGGTCCTGCCTCGTCTTCGTCTGGTCCCGCCTCGTCTTCGTCTGGTCCCGCGGTTGCCACACCGCCATCAGAGCCAGCTCGACCCGTTCTGCCTCGCCTCTGCCGGCTGTTTTCTGGGCCTCTAAGTTGGCATCATGGCCTTCAGGGACGGCCTCCGGAAAGAGTTCGTCGCCGCCGCTGGCATCGCGGCCGACCTCCGGACCTGGTCAGTGGCCGCCACTGCCTTCCAAGTGGTCGGCCTCCAGAACTGTTTGCCCGTCGCCGCCATTGCCGTGTGCACGGTCGGCCTCCAGAACTGTTTGCCCGTCGCCGCCGTTGCCGTGTGCACGGTCGGCCTCCAGAACTGCTTGCCCGTCGCCGCCATTGCGTGTTCACGGTCGGCCTCAAGAACTGTTTGCCCGTCGTTGCCGTGTGCACGGCCGGCCTCCAGAACTGTCTTGGTCCTTGTGTTGTCGACCCCCGGGTCGACCCCCGGGTCAACCCCCTGAACTTTTCTTGGACTCTTGTTGAGCTTTAGTTTGGTTTTGTTTTTGATCTATTTTCCTGTGTTCTTGGACTGTTTTCTTGTGTATTTGGACTCTTGTGCTCCTTGTTTTTTGTTTCGGAATGCACATAAAGTCTTGTAGTGAACAACAGCCTAAGTCATCAAAAGATCAACATGCAGTATTCTACTATATGCAAACTTATATTATTAAAAGATTATACTGACTACTAAGTACAATTTTCCATTGACAGGTGCCCTCGGCCTCTTGGCCTGGGGCTCGGTCACTCAGGCACAGCTGGCTGCCGGGCGGAGCTCACGGGCACGTCACTGCAAACTCCCCCTGGCTTCTGCTCCGTGGCTGCTGAGTGACCCCTCATGTTGGGCTCTCTTCAGCTCTTTCTGGGATAGTGGCGCGGCTGCCCCTCTGTTGGTCTTCCTTGGTCTCTTGTGTTCTGAGGGCCTCTGGATGTCTGGAGTTTTGATCTCCTCCATACCTGCTTCATGGCCTGGTGGACGGGGCTGTGGCTCCCCACACCCTCTAGCAGATCATTACATGAAGGAACCTTTTAAAAACAGGCGCATTCATGCTCACAGGTGTACACACGGGTGCTCGCACACACAAACGACACCCTTTTTGGCTCCTACCTCAAAGCACACTGTGCGCTGTCGATCTTATGTGCTGGACAATAATGTTTAATATTTAGTATCCATCCATCTATCCATCCATCTTCATCTGCTTTGTCCGGGGCCGGGTAGCGGGGGCAGCAGCCTAAGCAAAGAGGCCCAGACCTCCCTCTCCCCAGCCACCTCCTCCAGCTTATCCGGGGGAATACCAAGGCGTTCCCAGGCCAGCCGAGAGATGTAATCTCTCCAGCGTGTCCTGGGTCTGCCCCGGGGCCTCCTCCCGGTGGGACATGCCCGGAACACCTCACCCAGGAGGCGCCCAGGGGGCATCCTTGTCAGATGCCCGAACCACCTCAGCCGGCTCCTTTCGATGTGGAGCAGCAGCTGCTCTACTCTGAGCCCCTCCCGGATGGCCGAACTTCTCACCCTATCTCTAAGGGGGAGGCCAGCCACCCTTCGGAGGAAGCTCATTTCTGCCGCTTGTATCCGCGATCTCGTTCTTTCGGTCACTACCCACAGCTCGTGGCCATAGGTGAGGGTAGGGACGTAGATCGACCGGTAAATTGAGAGCTTCGCTTTTACACTCAGCTCCCTCTTCACCACGACGGACCGGTGCAGCGTCCGCATTACTGCAGCTGCAGCCCCAATCCGTCTGTCGATCTCCGGCTCCCTTCTCCCATCACTCGCGAACAAGACCCCGAGATACTTGAACTCCTCCACTTGGGGCAGGAACTCATCCCCGACCCGGAGTGGGTACTCCACCCTTTTCCGGCTGAGAAATAAACATTTAGTATTTACAGTTATATTCCCATATATCATCGTGATGTTGTTTACTCTATTGCTCTCGTTTTCTTCTGCTTGTTTTCTTTTTTTCATTCTCAACAGGTGAAATTAAAAAAGTAAAAAAAATAAAAAACAAAGCCTAAGACACAGATTATTTCCTGTCTCAAGGAAGGTCGATACGTTGGGCTTTACCCAAAAGCAGACTCAATTTTAAAAAAAAAAAGATCTTTTAAAAGGAAGGAAAAAAAAAAAAGAGAACGGTGGGAAATAAAATAAAACCGGAATATTAGTAGGGCAAAAGACAGGGCTGGTCATTGTTGGGTAAAATTTAACAAAAAAATCTATACAAACAGAGTGTGTGTGTGTGTCTCCTGTTGGCACCTTCAAAACATCACAGAGTAGCACCAACCTTACCAGCAACTGGGAGGATTAGACTGTACGGTAGTGGTATTTTATACTTTCTCCATAATACTGTATATACTATGGCCGCAAGTTTGCATCATGGTGCTGATCCAGAATCCTTCCCTTAATGTTTATTCCTAGTGCTATAATAATAAAGTAATAAGAATAAATTAATTAATATAAAATATTGTATTTATGAGGATTCAATTTGTTTGTCTGTCCCCTCTGTGCAAGGCAGAAATCTTATTAAATGTTTCAGTTGTAGAGATACAGCAATTTTGTTGGTCTAAAATCAGCATTTTGTCATATTTGAAATTTAAATCTAATTTAATCTGTTTCTTAATGCATTTTCCTTAAAATGTAGTTTCTGTGTTTTTTCTCGCAATTATAATAATCCATAATTATGTGGATATGCAAATTAAATAGTTTTTAATGAAATATAAGCCTTCCAGAAAGGCAAGAAAAAGCCCTGTAACTTACTTTAAAACTAAATATGTTTCCTAATGTGGTGGACAGAGCTACAGACCCATGACACCCTTACCCAGTTGGCTAGTGGCTAATACCAGCACTATTTGTGCAGTTAATAAAAGGACAGGTAATCTTTTGTCGTGCAGTTGCCCACACGGCATGCTCATTTGTTTCAGTTTGTCAGTTGCCACAAGACAACTTAACAATGTGTACATAATCACCTAGTACTCCTGCATGCTATAGACTACAGTGTACGCTGTACACCCTACTTACTGGTTTTTGTTACATCAGTCTGTTTCTCCCAATTAATTTGTGTGTTTCTCCTGCAGCTCCGCACCGCCCAGGCGGCAAAAAATGCACATGCTCTTTGTTTGGTTTTGAAAGTGACAATGAAGGAAAGAAGCTGAGAGTGGATGACGAAGCCATGTTCGTATCCGACACTGGAGAAGAGGAGTTTGGTGGTTTTAGTGCGCAGGAAGAAGAGAAAGATGGTGGTGAATGACTGACTTTTCTTCTTGTTAAAGCCGTGTCACTGCATCTGAGCCTAAAAGGTAGGCCGGATCTATTTTTCTGGTGTGCTGTAGGTTATTGTTATGTACTACATTTATTACTCATTTATGAAGCACAGTACATGTTTCGTACTTGTAATTACCGCTACTTGTACATATACCTAAAAAGTTATGTACCCATAACTTGTTTTTCAAAATATTAATAAAAGGGGTGTGTCTCCAAACAGCCATCTCTTTCATGACAATTCCCTTTGTGCATATTCTCTTACATATGATAAGTCAACATTGAAACACCTGTGGCTTTTAGTCAGGTGCGGCTAATGCATGTACAAAACAGGATTTTCCCCTGATTTTAGCTTGTGCGGCTAATATTCAGGTGCACTTTGTAGTTCGGGAAATACGGTAATAGTTAAATGTTATAGTTGAGGGGCACAGGCGCAACTCCACATGCACACTTGAGGCACCAAGGAGGAAAGGGGCAGGTGCTCAAGGTTCCCTCCCAACTTCTCCACATGCCTGGCCAGGCAGTATTTGCTCTGTTCCTTCTTGCACAAAGACTCAGTTAATGTCTTTCTACAGTCATGTCCCATCTTTCTTTCCTCGTGTAATAGCCTATCCTCTGGCATCTCTTTAGACTGTGCTTGGAGACACAGCAAAGCTTCTTGCAACTACACCTTTGGATGTGCCATCCACGTGCCACTATAATACTTGTTTGCTGTTTCACAGCAAGACTAAACAGTACTTGTTGTCATCTGCACCTAGACTGAAACATAACTTTTCTGTTTACATGTGTCCAAACATTTTTGTGTCTCAAGCACCAGGGAAACTTGTCATGTGGTTTAATTGCTAGATGTTTTTCATTTTGATTCTCTTTGTTTTTTACGGTTAATTAAAATATATAGAGACAGACAACCCTTCACACTCACATTCACACCTACAGGGAGTGCAGAATTATTAGGCAAATGAGTATTTTGTCCACATCATCCTCTTCATGCATGTTGTCTTAATCCAAGCTGTATAGGCTTGAAAGCCTACTACCAATTAAGCATATTAGGTGATGTGCATCTCTGTAATGAGAAGGGGTGTGGTCTAATGACATCAACACCCTATATCAGGTGTGCATAATTATTAGGCAACGTCCTTTCCTTTGGCAAAATGGGTCAAAAGAAGGACTTGACAGGCTCAGAAAAGTCAAAAATAGTGAGATATCTTGCAGAGGGATGCAGCAGTCTCAAAATTGCAAAGCTTCTGAAGCGTGATCATCGAACAATCAAGCGTTTCATTCAAAATAGTCAACAGGGTCGCAAGAAGCGTGTGGAAAAACCAAGGCGCAAAATAACTGCCCATGAACTGAGAAAAGTCAAGCGTGCAGCTGCCAAGATGCCACTTGCCACCAGTTTGGCCATATTTCAGAGCTGCAACATCACTGGAGTGCCCAAAAGCACAAGGTGTGCAATACTCAGAGACATGGCCAAGGTAAGAAAGGCTGAAAGACGACCACTACTGAACAAGACACACAAGCTGAAACGTCAAGACTGGGCTAAGAAATATCTCAAGACTGGTTTTTCTAAGGTTTTATGGACTGATGAAATGAGAGTGAATCTTGATGGGCCAGATGGATGGGCCCGTGGCTGGATTGGTAAAGGGCAGAGAGCTCCAGTCCGACTCAGACGCCAGCAAGGTGGAGGTGGAGTACTGGTTTGGGCTGGTATCATCAAAGATGAGCTTGTGGGGCCTTTTCGGGTTGAGGATGGAGTCAAGTTCAACTCCCAGTCCTACTGCCAGTTTCTGGAAGACACCTTCAAGCAGTGGTACAGGAAAAAGTCTGCATCCTTTAAGAAAAACATGATTTCCATGCAGGACAATGCTCCATCACACCAAGTACTCCACAGCGTGGCTGGCAAGAAAAGGTATAAAAGAAGAAAAACTAATGACATGGCCTCCTTGTTCACCTGATCTGAACCCCATTGAGAACCTGTGGTCCATCATCAAATGTGAGATTTACAAGGAGGGAAAACAGTACACCTCTCTGAACAGTGTCTGGGAGGCTGTGGTTGCTGCTGCACGCAATGTTGATGGTGAACAGATCAAAACACTGACAGAATCCATGGATGGCAGGCTTTTGAGTGTCCTTGCAAAGAAAGGTGGCTATATTGGTCGCTGATTTGTTTTTGTTTTGTTTTTGAATGTCAGAAATGTATATTTGTGAATGTGGAGATGTTATATTGGTGTCACTGGTAAAAGTAAATAATTGAAATGGGTATATATTTGTTTTTTGTTAAGTTGCCTAATAATTATGCACTCCCTGTACGTAACACCGGTACATGTATTCTGTTACTCCCCAACACTGGCCAAATGACAGTTCAGAGTACCCGGCCTTCTTCGAGTCACTGATTGGGTTCTTGAGGGTGCTTTAACTCTGCTCTCCCTCATTACAGTGACTCTGTGAATGTAGCTACGTAATCCTTCTCCTGCCCCGCAGCTCAGGGTGTCTGTTCTGGAAAATGCCCGGTGTCGGGATCCCTGGCTGCTTCCCAAGCCTGCTAAAGAGACTTTTTCCTTTTGGACTCCGCTACAGTTCTCTTAGTGTGACTCTTGTTTCATGCTTTCATGTTTTATGACTGAGTGAATTGCTGAGATTGCTCTAGTATAGTTTAGTGCTTCATAGTTCTACTCTTGTTCATAATGTCCCATAGTAATATTCTAGGTTTGTATCTAGTGACTCTGAGTTTCTTTCCTGCCATAGTGTGTACTCTGTCTCTTAGTCCCCTGAGTTTGTAGCATTTCATTAGTTTTTAGTTTGACAGCCTCGCCTCTGTCAGTGCGCCCCAGGGTGGCTGTGGCTACAATGTAGCTTGCCATCACCAGTGTGTGAATATGTGTGTGAATGGGTGGATGACTGGATATGTAAAGCGCTTTGGGGTCCTTAGGGACTAGTAAAGCGCTATATAAATACAGGCCATTTTAGTTTGAGTAACTCCAGAGGTTAGATTTATTTCTCTTGCCTTTTGTTCACGTTTAGTGTTTTTGAATGTAATTATTTTCCCCTGTGTGTCACCTTCAGTTGCTGAAATAAAATCTTGCTTTTCACAGATCCTAAGAGTGGTGTCTGCACCTGAGTCCTTTAACCTGTGTTGGCCGCCCGGCCGTGACAACAGCAAATCGAGCCAATTGAGGTGGTTTGGGCATCTGATTAAGATGCCTCCTGGATGCTTCCTTGGTGTAAAGTGTAGGAGGTGGGTTTTTTAAAAATCGTTTTCTAGATTCAAATTGAGTTTAATTTTAATAATGCGATATTGATTGATTAAATCCTGAATCAATTTTTTAAAAATGTATTTTGCCAGAAACGCCAGAATCTCAGGTTAAAGCTCACAAAACTATCTCAACAACCACCAAACAGCTAAAACAGCAAATCAGAGCAGGGAAACATACTCCGCACAAAGATGTGAACACAGAGCACGGACTCCTCCCCCCATTCCCCCATACGTACCCAACGGGACATACGCAGACATGCCATCGGATGCTGAAAAATGACATTTCTGAAGCTGCAGGTTTTGTCACTCTCCGACCAAAATTAATTGAACCAGCAGCAAAAGAAGATCCAAACTAAGCTTCACATTTGAAAAAGATTGTCATGAATTCCCTCTTATTTTTTACTCCTGCACAGCTCTCTCTCTGTGTGCTCAGAGACAAGTTTACCATCAAAAGTTTTCTTGTTTTCTGCATTATTTGTTTGCTTATTACACACCAGTCTACTGTTGTGTGCTGTCAGCCACTTTTTTTAAATGACCTCTGACAATAAAGCTTCATTTCTGCTGTTCAATACTGAAGAAATTAGAATTTTTACAAATTATGCCAAATTGCAAAACTCTTAGCTATGTCTCTAATAAAACATCTGTAACTTTGCTCTGCTTTACTTAAGAAAACCATGAATCAATATATGAACGTTACCTGATGCTGCTTAAGTTTTTAATCTATTGCAGAAGATTTTCAAGGTTATTTGCTATAAAAAGTCAGGCCAGGAAAATCTCCATGTTGTTCAGTTTTTTATCCTCAGTTACTTTGACACAAAGGCATCCACTTTGATTCTTACACCTCTGAAGTCTCATAACTGTCAGCTTTGTTTTTATACATAGACAGTCAGAAATATTATAATTCTGATGATTTATCAGTAAATATCCATATTTTTAAATCTGAATCAAAATTGAATTGAATCAAATTGAATCGAATCAGTTATTGAAATATTGTGGCTAATGTTTTGGCTAATACATACTGATGTCATGAAAGTCAGGGACATTGCCTCTGGATTGGACTGCAGTGGTGGTTTCTCTCTTCAAGAAGTGGAGCCAGAGAGCGTGTTCCAGCTTCAGAGGATCACACTTCTCAGCTTCCCTTGGAAGTCTATTCCAGGGTACTGGAATAGACTTCAGGTATTTTACTATGGTCCTCATGGTATCCGGTGGTGAGTGCTTTAGGAGCATTGGGTATCAGGCCCCTTGTTGTGCACTACACCTGCCCAACCCAAATTTTAATTTTTTTACGTAGGGCCATACAGGAAATTAAATCTTGTATTTATTATTGTTGTATAATATTAAAACTTGTTTGATCTATGACAAATATGCAAAAACAAAGGCTATCCAAACCTACCTGGTCTTGTGTAAAAATATTTCCCCAGAAAACTAACTGGTTGTGCCATCCTTGTCAGCAAGGACTGCAATCAAGCATTTGCAATAACTAGCAATGTCTTTGACATTGCAGTGGAGACATTTTTAGCCTACTCTTCTTTAAATGAATTGTTTTCATTCAGCCACACTCAGGGCCTTTTGTGCACGAACAGCTTGTTTAAAGTAAGGCCAAAGCAACTCAAGCAGATTTACAGTGGCTTGCAAAAGTATTCGGCCCCGTTGAACTTTTCCACATTTTGTTACATTACAGGCACAAACATGAATCAATTTTATTGGAATTCCACGTGAAAGACCAATACAAAGTGGTGTACACTTGAGAAGTGGAACAAAAATCATACATGATTCCAAACATTTTTTACAAATAAATAACTGAAAAGTGGGGTGTGCTTAATTATTCAGCCCCCTTTTGTCTGAGTGCAGTCAGTTGCCCATAGACATTGCCTGATGAGTGCTAATGACTAAATAGAGTGCACCTGTGTGTAATCTAATGTCAGTACAAATACAGCTGCTCTGTGACGGCCTCAGAGGTTGTCTAAGAGACAATTGGGAGCAACAACATTATGAAGTCCAAAGAACACACCAGAGAGGTCAGAGATAAAGTTATTGAGAAATTTAAAGCAGGCTTAGGCTACAAAAAGATTCCCCAAGCCTTGAACATCCCACGGAGCACGGTTCAAGCGATGGGTGGGGGGCCTGGGCCAGCACCACCTGATCATCCAAAAGAACATGTGCAGGTTTAAGTCTGTCAATGGAAACAACCTCCTGCCGACCCCCAAACTCCAGAAGGAAATGCTTCCGGCCCGGTTGAATAACCGTAAATGGGCCGTCATACAGGGGACGCAGCGGAGGCTTATGAGCATCATGCCTGAAGAAAACAAGCTGAGAACAGTCCAATGACCTCGGAACAAAAGTATCGGGCAGACAATGGTGCACTGGGCCAGGAACAAAAAATGAGTCTTTTGGGGGACTGAGAGGTAGCACAGAGGGATTGAAGCACAATTCCCCGGGGACACGGAGGGGATGCCAAGGATGAGTTCAGCCCTGGAAACCCCGAGGTCTTCTTTAACCGCACAGCGCAACTCCCTCCAGTAAAACCCATGGAAGGCGGTCAACCCAGTTGCCATCTGTAAGAGTAGCACGGAGTGCGACCTTAAGCGACCGATGGAAACGGTCGCACATCTCATTGGCCTGCGGGTGGTACGCAGTGGTTCGGTGGACCTTGACCCCCAAACCATCAGCCATAGCAAGCTTCGAAATGAACTGGGGGCCCCTGTCTGAGATGATGTTGGAGGGGGGACCAAAATGCGAAACCCACGTTGACAAAAATGCCCTGGCCACCGCTGCTGCTGTAGTGGATGCCAGAAGCACTGCCTCGGGCCAGCGGGTCGTGCAGTCCACTACAGTCAAAACGTGCGTGAAACCTTGTGACTGCGGCAGAGGACCAACCAGATCCACGTGCACATGATCAAAGCGCCTCTCTGGAACGCGGAAGGATTCGAGGGGCACCTGCGTGTGCCTATGTATCTTGGAGCGTTGGCATGGGATGTAGGCCGCTGCCCAGTCTTTCCCTGATGCCCGAAGGCCTGGCCAAACGAACCTAGAGCTGACCAGCTTGACTGAGGCCTGGACGCTTGGATGAGAGAGGGTGTGTACTCAGTCGAAAACGCGACAACGCCACAAAAGAGGAACCACGGGATGTGGACGGCCGGTGGAAACATCGCAAAGCAGGCTAGGCCCGCCATTCCACAGAGGTCTGTCCTCCAGTACTCTGCCCGTTTGCGCAGACTGAAGGGCAAGGACGTCCGGGTCGGCGCACTGGTCAACGTACTGGTCAGCGGCCATAGCGTCAAAGTCTATGCCAACATAAGCAGGAGAAACCAGCGCGCGGGACAGGCAGTCAGCAACGCAGTTGGACTTACCAGCCACGTGCTGAATGTCTGCCGTAAACTCGGAAATGGCTGCCAACTGGCGCTGTGGGCGCACGCTCCACAGGTCAGAGACCTTGGACATCGCAAACGTAAAGGGTTTATGATCGACATACGTGGTAAAGCTACGACCCTCGAGAAAAAAACAAACTCTTCCCGAGCGACGGAGAGTCTTGCTGGGTCGAGGCGGCACGCGCGCATGAACACCGGGGGACCGACTGTCGGGATATAAAGCTCAACCCCGTGCTTCGTTGCCGTATTCGAGAAATTAGGAACAGTCAGTGAAGGGAATTCAAAAAGCAAATGCTGAAAAACATTCTCAGAAGTCACTAACTTAGCCCAATTCAGGGGCTCGATGTCACGAGTATTGAAGAAAAGGACAGGGCATCGATTAAGCCTCTGTTAGCGACATCGACCAGCAGTCCATGGGCACAAAGAAAATCGGTGTCCAAAATAGGCACAGAGCTAGTGGCAACAACAAAGTTCCACTGGAAATCCCGACCATGAAAACAAACAGTCACCAACCTTCCCCCGAACGTCGTGATGAGAGAGCCATTAGCTGCAAAACTGTCGGCGCTGGTCGGGGGAAGGAGGCTCTTCTGTGAGCCAGAGTTGACCAGGAAACGTCTCCCGGAGCACGAGTCTTCTATGAAGAGCATTTGTTCTTTGTCTCCAGCAGTCACGGCCGCTACGATGCGCTGCCGGAGCCCATGTCCCCAGCTGGAAGGAGGCAGCAGGCAGCGGCGCGCTTCGGTGCCAAAACACAGATGGTAGAAACAGAGGTCCTGTCCGCAGTGCCACTGTACCGTGATCTTTGCCATCAGAGAAGGGTTGGATACTCCGGGGCAGGCCGGGTGGGGCATGGAAGGTGCCGCCGGCAAGGCTGGAATTAGGTCGTGATCGTGTAAAGTGCGGGTAGCCAGGAGAATACGATCTGCTTCCTCAACCAGGGAGCGATAATCCTTCGCGCCGAGAAGCGGAGAGTTGGCGAGGCCGGCAGCTGTCGGAGGAAGATGTGGGCCAAGAAGAATCCCCCGTCGTCTGGTCTGAGCAAGGATAGCAAGTGCTCCATCAGTTCGAGAGCTGTACCCCACCAAGGCCTGAGAGGGAGAGGAGCTTTTTGGCTCGCTCGGCATCAGAGAGGGCATAGCACCGAAGAAGCTGCTCCTTAAGGGCGGCGTATTTCCCTTGGTGGGTCCCGGAGGAGAGTCAATGCACGACGGGTGGCTAGCGGGTTGAGCAAGGGCACCACATGGTGATATTTTATGTCATCAGCCGAGATGCCCTGAAGGTCGAACTGAGCCTCCATGTGCACGAACCACGACAGGGTGTCGTGAAGCCAAAAATCCGACAGCTCAAGCGCCACAGCAAACGTACCTGCAGCAGGAGGCAGAGGGCTGGAGGCCGCTGATTCATCCAGAGCGGAGCCGGAGTCACCATTGGGCTGTAGCATGTTCGAGTCAGGGGTCACCAAAGTGGAGGTAAACACAGACATGAGAGCACTTGATTAACACTCCTCGTTTATTGCTCATCGCCATAAAACTGAATACTTTTCCCTCCAAAACACAGCAACAACACTGCCTGTAAGCTGGGTGTGAGTGGAGCCCTCCCGTGGTCCACCACAATGTTATATTAAGTAATCTGTAAAAGTGCCAAACATAAACAAACCTGGGATGGTAAATGTTTGGAAACTACAGAATAAAAATAAGGTATGGCTAAATCAAAACAAGACAAACATGTTAACTAAGAATAGCAAGCCTAAACTCTGGGCAAATGGTCTTCTCACCCACTTTCTCACAGTTGTAATGAGAAAAGCAGGATTGATGTTTACCTGCAAAGTTGTCAAGGTTTATTTGTTAAAATTTCAGTCCAGTTGAAAATGGCGGCATTGGAAGGTATTCAGAGAAACGTATGAATGGGGATAGGCACATACTCATTGAGGCTCCCTCGGAGATTGACTTCTCCCCTGTCAAGTCTCCTTTGAGGAGACTATGGTCCAAATCCAATAAGAAAGCTAGATGCAGCTCGTCTACATTGCACCTGCAGCTGGGGCTATTGAAAGTGATATCTGAAATTAACTTTCATTCTGGCTGGCCGACATCCCTTAAACAAGCTACTGCTGTGTGTGTGTGTGTGTGTGTGTGTGTGTGTGTGTGTGTGTGTGTGTGTGTGTGTGTGTGCGCGCGCATGTGCGAGTCTGTGTGCTACAAATTCAAGCAGACAGACACTCTCATTGAGCAGACAGCCTACTACTGCTGCTGCCTTTCCCAGCCTCTTTTTCTTCCCAAACACAAGAAGACACCTAGAACCAGCTCACAGCTGATAGCCTTTGGCTTTTTGCTCTGGGTTTGCTTGTTTTTTTTTTTAGTGGTGGTGGTGGTGGGGGGGTCTTTAGTAAGGTATATAAAGGGACAGAACGTAGAAATTTAAAGCAATGCATCGTGAAAACTGTAACATTTTGAGCACACCTGCTTTCTTGCTTTGACAGATAAAACGCAGATGGGCTCGAAACTTTACAGCTTTCATGATGCATGTGTAATGTTGAGTTAGTATCTGCCCCCTTCTTATTTTGTTGTGAATGTATTTTTAGTATATATTTTATACTGATTTTTACACCACTGTTCCATTGTGAATTTTGCAGACTGTTTCATTTTACAAACATAAAAGTCCTATATTGAGATTTTTCTGGGGTTTTTTTTCTATTCCAAATCCTATCCCCAATTTTGGCTTTTTTCTATGCTACAATACAATATGAACAGTGTTCAGCTGCATGTCCAGTAATGGTGCTGAAAGTATATACAGCCTCTCACTACAGCTATAGCCATTTGGTTCATTTCTGTGTCACCTGAGGGAACAATCCCTCAGGTGACACAAAGTGCTTTTCAATCACAATTAATGTGATTGACTCAACTTAATGTCCTGTGGTCCAGGAGGCATCAGGGTGAGTTCCTGCAGTGCTCCATGAAGCACATCAAACTAGATTTACTCTGTTACATCTAAGTAAATCAGGAGCATCTTGATGTCCAAACTCTACAAATCCTTTACGATGACAGCTGTAACAGTTTCACCACCTTTGCTTCTTTTGTTAGCACAGCATTGACAGATGCAGCCAGGAGACTTCAAAGAACTATTGCTTTCAAGCTGGTTGGCCTTACAGATCCATGCCATTAGGATCCATCCCATCCAAATACATCGGAGTGAATGCACGATGAGTTTCCTTTGTGTTGAAGAGACTGGAGCCCAGATGATTAGTAGTGCTGTCAGATCAGTTACCAGTGGCACACCAGCAGAGAGAGCCAAGAATGCCTTTGTTTCCAGAACCAATTGAACTATTCCCTACTCAAACTTCTACATATCATCATCCCTACCTTGTAATATATTGTAATACATCATCACATAAAGGACTTTAACTTAATGCTGCATGTGCTTCATGTTGCAGGAATATTGTTATTTTACCCTCTTTTAGTGTCATTCCAAACAGCCATCATAGATGTGTGTGTTGGAAGATACAACATTTCAAAAAGGTAAAATAAATAATATTTGTTGTTATAAAAAGTTGGAAAATAAATAATTTGATCATTTGGAAACAAAACATAGAGTCATTTCAAATTTTCAATAAATGTATAATATTACAAACAATGATTACATCAAGTATTCCAAATTAAATATTTGCCTGGAAAAGATGCCTGACATTGGGGCTAAAAACATTTATCTCGGACTTCAGAAATTGTAAAAGGTAATTTTGTGTTAAAATTAATGCTTTGGTAAGGTTGTTAACATCCATCACTGTTATACTGCAGGCAAAACGTTATTTTTATATACCTGTTATATACATACATAAATGATAATGTCATACTATTTTCAATAAACAACTCAACAATTTAGATAGTCATTTATTTGAGAAACATTTTCTAATAACACATATATGTGATGTGAATCTCAGGGATTAGCATTTAATTTGAATATGAAGATCCCAATCAATGGATGGACATTAGACTTTTTTATTATTATTAAGGAATCTATATGGAGTTTATAAATCTATGACTAAATAACATACTAAATAGCATATGACTGATAGTGTGGTTTAATAGTGTGGTTGTGAACAGACATCCGCAGAACATATTTTGTGTGTTCACAAACTAGTAATACTGAAGCCTTATAAGCTATTTACTGTTTTGCACTATTAACTTCTATTTTATTTGTCATATATTGAACTTAATGCATCAAACTCTTACAATTATTCCCTCCCTGTCTGAGATGTCAGAGATTCAAGGTAGTGATGTGTTGGTCGCGAACAAAATGGCTCTTAGAGCAGAATCTTTGAAGTGAACGAGGCGACCCGTGGGTTTGTTTTTTCTTCTATCTCTCACCCTCTCTCTCGCACTTTTTTCCGCTTTACTCCACACACGAGCCTTGTGCTTTGCGCTGGGAAGAGGGGGGAGGGGCGGTAGTTACACTCGCAGTAGCACAGGAAGAGAGCGGAGGGAAAGACAGAGAAAGAGAGCCAGGGACAACTGTCATGTCTGAGTGTGGGCAGGCAGGAAGAGAGGACCCAAAATGCAGGACTCACTGAGGTGGAAGTAATTCAAAACACACAGCTTTATTGCTGGTAAGAAGCAGAACAGAAAAACACTAACTAAACTGGAAGAACGGAATAAGTAGGCAGGAAGGCTGGCTGGCAAACGGAGCACACAGAGGAAGCGAGGGTGAACAGACGTTAACGATGCGACACCGAGTAGGGGAAGACACAGACACTAAATACAAGAGGTGAACGGAGCAAAGAGGAAACAGCTGGGAGACACGGCTGACGTTGATTACACTGACGAGACAGGCAGAGCACAAAGCTGAACGCACTGACAAAGGACACAGACCTACAAAATAAAACAGGAAGCACACGCCAGACAGAGACAGACTCGTAAACAGGCATAATGATGTCATGGACAAACAGAGGGACATACGGGCAGAGAAGACTAAGCACAGGCAACCTAAACCAAACATAAGGGCAAGATAACAAAACCTAAACCAGAAATAATCATCATCGTCATCAACATCATCATCAGATAACTAAAGAATCAGAATATAATTTTAATCAAAACAGTATCACCAGAGAATAACTCATCCATAATGCAAAAATAAACCAAAACATAAGAAACTCAAAATGCTGGGTCGACCCGACCCAGGACCGTGACAGTACCCCCCCCTCAAGGGCGGGCCCCCAGACCGCCCAACAGAAGCACAAAAAACGGCCAAAAACAGAAAACAACCCAACCAGGGCGGGTGGCGGGGGACCAGGAAGGAGGGACAGAGCCCAGAAAGACCCAGAAGGTCAAGTTCAGGGGGCCGACCCGGAGGCCGACAGCGCAGGAGGCCAAAACAGTTCAGTTCTGGGGGCCGATTGTGTGGACGGCAACTGCGGCGACGGGCAAACAGTTCTGGGGGCCGGCCACATGGAAGGCAGTGGTGGCGACAGAGCAGATCCGGGGGCCGGCCACGCGGAAGGCAGTGGCGGCGTTCAGGAGGGTGTTCAGGAGGGTGTCCATGGTGGCGGAGATGCCCAACAAGCGGCCTGGCAGATGACCGACGATGTGGAGGCGGTAGTAGGGGACCTGAAGGCTGCGTGGCCCCTGCAGCCCCAGGCGAAGCGAAGGCTGGACCAGACGAGGTGGAAGCGGAGGCTGGACCAGACGAAGCTGATGCTGAAGTTGAAGGTGGACCAGGCGACGCTGATGAGGATGCGGAGGCTGGACCAGACGAGGATGATGAGGATGCGGAGGCTGGACCAGGCGAGGCTGATGAGGATGCGGAGGCTGGACCAGGCGAGGCTGATGAGGATGCGATGGCTGGACCAGGCGAGGCTGATGAGGATGCAGAAGCTGGACCAGGCGAGGCAGCAGCTGATGAGGAGGCTGAAGCTGGACCAGGCGAGGCAGCAGCTGATGAGGAGGCTGAAGCTGGGCCAGGCGAGGCAGCTGATGAGGATGCTGAAGCAGAGGCCGGACCAGGCGAAGCTGAAGCAGAAGCCGGACCAGGCGATGCTGATGAGGATGCTGGAGCCGGACCAGGCGATGCTGATGAGGATGCTGGAGCCGGACCAGGCGATGCTGAAGCAGAAGCGGTGGCTGGACCAGACGAGGATGAAGCAGTGGCTGGACCAGACGAGGATGAAGCAGTGGCGAAGACCAGGCGAAGCCGAAGACTCTGAGGCCGCAGCAGGCGAGGACGATGAAGCTGCAGCAGCCGGCGGCGTGGGCGAGGCTGCAGCTGGCGGCTGGACGGGCTCCTCGGGCCCCCCAGCGGACGAGGCAGAAGGCTGGACGGGCTCCTCGGGCCCCCCAGCTGGCGAAGCAGGAGGCTGGACGGGCTCCTCGGGCCCCCCAGCGGACGAGGCAGAAGGCTGGACGGGCTCCTCGGGCCCCCCAGCTGACGAGGCAGAAAGCTGGACGGGCTCCTCGGGCCCCCCAGCTGGCGAAGCAGGAGGCTGGACGGGCTCCTCGGGCCCCCCAGCAAAAACAGTCTCAGAACCAGCGGGCACCGGGGCCCCTGGCACACACAGGACTGAACCAGCAGGCCCGGGGACCTCTGGAAAACACAGAACAGAACCAGCAGGCCCGGGGACCTCTGGCAGGCACGGAACAGAACCAGCAGGCCCGGGGACCTCTGGCAGGCACGGAACAGAACCAGCAGGCACGTGGACCTCTGGCAGGGAAAAAACAGGTAGCGCTGGCTTCTTTACATCCAGGGGGCCAGAGTTAACTGAATGCTGACATCTAACCTCTGGGGAGGCCCTGGAGAGAGCAAGAGTCACAAATGTAGCCAGGTCTTGAGGAGCAACAAAAGTCTGTGTGGGGCTATCCTCCTCCTGAAAACGAGTGGGTGGAGATGGTGGCTGAGGTGCAGGCAGTGCTAGTGGCTGAGGTGCTGGCAATACAAGAGAGTGCACTGAACTCGACTGAACTGACTGGAGAACAGGAGGAGACTGAACTGACTGGAGAACAGGAGGAGACTGAACCGGGGACCGCCGGGCAGCTAACTGAGCTTCTGGCTGAAGAGGTGTTTGTAGCAAACGTAAAGAGGGTGGTGGCCTATGTTCTCCTGAGCCTCCAGAGCACAGTTTAACCCGCTGGATGGGCTCAGAGAAAACAGTTTTCCTTGGGCTCCCCTGCTCTGAGTGAGCAGGTAAAAAACAGTCTTTAGCAGGCAGGCTGAGCACGTCTGGGCTCTTAGTAGTAATAGGAGGCAAAGACGGCTCGGCTGAGCTGCCAGTGGGGGGAAGAGCAGGCTGCACTAGCCCAATAGGGTCAGGAGACGCTAGTTTAGCAGCAACAAGCGCTTCTCTGGAATTTTTAGTCTCTGAGTTAACCTTCGGTTTGTCGTGTATGGTTCTAAGCTCCAAAGGAAAATGAACAAAGTCCTTTAAATCCCCTGAGAGGGAACAGCCCCCCTCAGACGAGACAGAAAAAGTGTTCTTGTCACTCACCCCAGCCGGCTGCTCAGAAGTTCCCGAATCCAGCTGAGGTAAGGGGTGCCGGCGGCGTGAGCGGCGTTTCCTCCCAGACGAGGGAACGGAAGTGGCGGAGGAAACTTGTGATGGCGGAGGGATGACAACTTGCTCCTCATCCTCTGACCACATCGCTGCCAAGAAGGAGGCCGGTGAATTTGGCTCGGAACAGCACGCGGAGGAATCCCGCGGCAGAGGAGTGGAGACGCCTCTCCCCCGTGACCGTCGCTGCAACGTAGCGGGAGGCTTCGGGTTAGCAAACTGGGAGCGGGCAAAAGCCGCGAGTTCCCGAGCTTGTAGCACCTCCTGGGCTTCGTGCAGCTGGTCCATATAGCCCATAAATCCTCTCAGCTGGCGCAGGTGAGGATTTCCCTCCAGGACGGCTTTGATAGCGTTAATCCCAACCACCATAGTCTTAGTGTCTTTGGTGTGGGAAATCCGCTTCATCAAACCTTGGATGCGGGAGAGGTCACACTCCCGGGACGAGTCCACTGGGTCCTGGTTGTGGTCGCATCGTTCTGTCATGTCGGAGTGTGGGCAGGCAGGAAGAGAGGACCCAAAATGCAGGACGCACTGAGGCGGAAGTAATTCAAAACACACAGCTTTATTGCTGGTAAGAAGCAGAACAGAAAAACACTAACTAAACTGGAAGAACGGAATAAGTAGGCAGGAAGGCTGGCTGGCAAACGGAGCACACAGAGGAAGCGAGGGTGAACAGACGTTAACGATGCGACACCGAGTAGGGGAAGAGACAGACACTAAATACAAGAGGTGAACGGAGCAAAGAGGAAACAGCTGGGAGACACGGCTGACGTTGATTACACTGACGAGACAGGGAGAGCACAAAGCTGAACGCACTGACAAAGGACACAGACCTACAAAATAAAACAGGAAGCACACGCCAGACAGAGACAGACTCGTAAACAGGCATAATGACGTCATGGACAAACAGAGGGACATACGGGCAGAGAAGACTAAGCACAGGCAACCTAAACCAAACATAAGGGCAAGATAACAAAACCTAAACCAGAAATAATCATCATCGTCATCAACATCATCATCAGATAACTAAAGAATCAGAATATAATTGTAATCAAAACAGTATCACCAAAGAATAACTCATCCATAATGCAAAAATAAACCAAAACATAAGAAACTCAAAATGCTGGGTCGACCCGACCCAGGACCGTGACAACAACAACGTCACATTAGAAAGGTGATGATAAAGGATTCAGAAAGTTTATTCATGCAGGCCCATATGACTGAGAATGTGCATCTTCTTTTTGAGTTCATATTTTTTCATATTTATATTTAATTGTGTTGTGGTTTGCAGTGTTTTGTGTTGTTTCACTTTAAATTTGTTTAAAAGGAAAAAGCAGAAAATTTAAATAGTTAAAAGTTGAAATGTAAAATAGTTGGTTTTTGTATTATATGATTTATTTATTACATTTTATGTGGAGTGAATAAATAAAAGTATATCTACGGTGGCCCCTCGAGACAAAGCACGTACAAACTCCAAAACACATAAAAACTCCAAAACACGTACAAACTCCAAGGCACGTACAAACCCTGAAGCACGTAAAATCTCCAAAACACGTAAAAACTCCATAGCACGTACAAACTCCGAAGCACGTACAAACCCCGAAGCACGTAAAATCTCCAAAACACTAAAAACTCCGAAGCACGTACAAACTCCAAAACACGTACAAACCCCGAAGCACGTACAAACTCCAAAACACGTACAAAACACAACAGAAGTCCTCCAGGATGGTAGGGGCAGTGTTGAGCTTTTGTTACCTAGTGGCTACACAAGCCAGGAAGTATGTCTGTGAAGGTTCTCAGTCATCCAGGTCATCGTAGTCAAAGGAGCTTGCAAAGAAAAGCGTCTGGACTTCTTTAAGTTGCTTGAAGACGTTTCACCTCTCATCCGAGAAGCTTCTTCAGTTCTAAGGTCAAATGGTGGAGAGTCCCAGATATAACCTAGTGGGAGTAACCCCCCACAGAGAGACAAAAGGACCCCCCTGATGATCCTCTAATCGCCTGAGCCAAGGTGTGAAACTGGGTGTGGGTCCCAATCAGCCAGAGTTTTGGGTGTGTGTTTTGGGTGTGAACACCCAAAACTCCTGCAAGCTCCTTTGACAAGCCAGGAAGTACCAACGACCGGATTTGGTGTGTGGTAGTAACAGGTAAATGAAAATTTTTTTGAATTATTTGAATATATATGAGTGCCTGTGTATGAATACACAAACAATACACATATGCTTTCAATTGTGTAATTTAAGTGATCTAGGTAGCTCTGTTTTGGAAGTTCAGTTAACGCTAGAAGTGTGTTTTGGAGTTTGTACGTGTTTTGTCTCTAGGGGCCACTGTATATATTTATATATAAACATATATGAATAAAACCACAGGTTTTTTTTTTACATTAGTAATTCCTTTTGTGCATAATTTTATATTGTTGTTAATAATAAATTAATTAAAGCAACAAAACAACCCGAAGAGCCGGTTGGGAGCCGGCTCTTTTTAGTGAGCCGAGCCGAAAGAGCCGGTTCTCTAATAAGAGCCGGAAATCCCATCACTAATTCAAGAATGCTGCCTTTCACAGCGCAAGTCAAATGGCTCACAACAATAAGTCGTAGATTTAAAAGTGAGAGGATTGTGGCATTTAATCACACTTGAGGTGTTTTTTTTTTCTTTTCATTCTTTTTCATTCAATTCTGAATTTAATAGGGAGTCAATGAAGAGGAGCTTACATCAGAGAAATGTCGTCTATCTTTCTACTCCCAATGCATACTCTAGCTGTAGCATTCTGGAGAAACTGAAGGCTTTTCAGGAAAGTTATAGTGCAACCTCATAATAAGGAATTACATAATTCTGAGTAATAAATGCCTGAACTATTTCTCAGAGGGTGTCACATCATCATGTACAATTGGCAGACCTTCATGAAAAAACCTGATCAGGAGAAATTAGTTTTACCACAGAGTCAAGTAACTCTGATTTGAAGCTTTCATTTTTAGAGAAGCCAAAGTATTCAGAGTCATATGCAGTGATGATGTAACACTTTTAATCCATTATTGTAAAATTAAATATTTTTAAAAAAACTATTCAATAATTAGGGCTTTCAGGGAATACTGTTAAATGTTCAGATTTATGCCAGAAAAAGGTCCAGAGTGCACTGAGAGATTGCAGATCTGAATACGGAACAAGCTTTGTTATGAAAATCTGTTACACAGAATTTTCAGTTTTTTGTTTTGGGTGCAACAAAGAAAGTGAAAAAGGCTTTAAATACCTTTAAACCACAAATTGTAATTTTTAGGTTTCTTTCAGTGTGGTAAGCATTACATACCCCTACAATGCTTTGTACTTCTGCTTGAAGTATGTGATCTCCTATGCCCTTAGAAAGCTACTTCACTCAACATGCTACATTTTCAAGTACAAATGCAACAATTGGAACAAAGCCAAATCACACTGTAGATAAGCTTGATGATCAGTATGAATCGTGGAAGAAAACTACTAGAACCCATTAACGTTTGAAGCATTGTTTGCAATGCAAACCATTAATGAAATGCATCTCAACAGTAATCCTAATGGGGTTTTTTTTTATCTCATTCAAATGGATCTAAGTGCCTATTACGCCAACAATGCATTATTTTACAGCTCAAATTAGGCATCCTGTTCCAATGTTCGGTGCAATTACAAAAGTGTTTAAAACACTAGAGCTTTTTAGAATCTTCTCCAAATATTCTGCCAGACAGTTGTTTTAAGGGTCTAGGGCCGTGGCTCAACACTTCTTACATGTACATCGTATTCTCCTTGCCATTCAGCTTGCACCTCAAACTTTGATATTTTTATCATTTGAAATCAACCAACTCCCCTGAGAAGAGTTCAAACCCCTACAATGCTTTGTACTTCTGCTTGAAGTATGTGATCTCCTATGCCCTTAGAAAGCTACTTCACTCAACATGCTTGATTTTCAAATAGCAATGTAACAAATGGAACAAAACCAAAACCTACAGTTGAATTTTTGAATAGAATATCTGTCACTCGGTTTGTCTATACGTGGCTCAGTCTGTGAATCAATGAGAGTTTGAATCTGTCAAACTATTTATTTGGATGTCTCAGTTAGTGGAAGAAACTACATCGAGAGTTTTGTTTAGTTTTTTTGCTTTGGGTTGTTTTGTTTTGTTTTTTTGTTCTGAAATTTGACGATGCCAAATGGTTGTCTAAATTATGTTTGCTTCATTAACCGCAATTCCACGGTGCTTTAATAATGAAAAAGTTCTTTTTTTATTCCTTCTCATTACTTTGCACTGGAACTTGACACAACTTGAGACACTATATTAGACAGATTCGACTGACATTTCATGAATACATTCATGGTACTAACAGATAAACATTTTTGTAGCCACAGTACAATTTAAATGAGGCATTTTGTTGGGCAGTGCAAACAGGACATGCAAAAGGCAAATTGTATAAATGAATTATGTTTCAATTAATTTTCCCTTCCATTTCAAGGTTTATTAATATCGTGTATTGTTGTTTACTCTTGTGTCTTAGTTTCCCTGTTTAGTTATTGTTACTCATTCCCTGTCTTAGTTTGGTAGTTACTGGTCTCTAGTTGCTTGTATTTAGTTTTACCTCTTGTGTCTCATTGTTCTTGATTAGTTTCAGTTCTTGTTCCTAGGTGTTTCAATTCTATTGATTAGTTATCATTGTTTCTGTGTGTATATATACCCCAGTTGAACCTTTTTCTTGTTCCTGTTGAAAGACACCGTTGAAGCCATTTCCACAACTGCTTTCCCAGTCACTAAGAAAAAGGGAGCATGGTTCATGGAAATGTGCATAACATTTCAAGGGGAACCTAATTCAGGACTACCAAATTAACCTTAAATAATAAACAAATTACATCAACACACAAGAAATCAAAAAATGCTGGGTCAAAAGGATCCAGAACCATGACATCTCTCTCTCTTTCTCTCTCTCTCTCTCTCTCTCTCTATATATATATATATATATATATATATATATATATATATATACATACATACACACAGGGTGGGCCATTTATACGGATGCACCGTAATAACATGGGAATAGTTGGTGATATTAGTCCTTTTTGTGGCACATTAGTATATTTGAGGGGGGCAAACTCCTCAAGGTGGGTGGTGACCATGGTGGCCATTTAGAAGTTGGCCATCTTGGATACAACTTTTGTTTTTTCAATAGGAAGAGGGCCATGTGACACATCAAACTTATTGGCAGTGTCACATGAAAAACAATAGTGTGCTTGGTTTCAACGTAACTTTATTCTTTCATGAGTTATTTACAAGTTTCTGACCACTTATAAAATGTGTTTAATGTGCTGTCCATTGTGTTGGATTGTCAATGCAACCCTCTTCTCCCACTCTTCACACACTGATAGCAACACCGCAGGAGAAATGCCAACACAGGCATCCCGTATCCGTAGTTTCAGGTGCTGCACATTTCGTATCTTCACACCATATACAATTGCCTTCAGATGACCCCAAAGATAAAAGTCTAAGGGGGTTAGATCGGGAGACCTTGGGGGCCATTCAACTGGCCCACGAAGACCAATCCACTTTCCAGGAAACTGTTCATCTAGGAATGCTCGGACCTGGCACCCATAATGTGGTGGTGCACCATCTTGCTGGAAAAACTCAGGGAACGTGCCAGCTTCAGTGCCTAAAGAGGGAAACACATCATCGAGTAGCAATTTCAAATATCCAGTGGCCTTGAGGTTTCCATTGATGAAGAATGGACCCACTATCGTTGTACACCATATACCACACCAAACCATCACTTTTGTTGTTCCAAAAGTCTTGGAGGGATCCATCCAATGTGAGTTAGTGTCAGACCAATAGCGATGGTTTTGTTTGTTAACTTCACCATTCACATAAAAGTTTGCCTCATCACTGAACAAAATCTTCTGCATGAACTGAGGGTCCTGTTCCAAGTTTTGTCTTGTTCATTCTGCAAATTCTGTGCGCCGATCTGGGTCATCGTCGTTGAGATGCTGCAGTAGCTGGAGTTTGTAAGGGTGCCATTTGTGAGTAGCTCATATCCGCCGAAGGGATGTTCGACTAATGCCACTCTCCAGTGACATGCGGCGAGTGCTACGCTGTGGGCTCTTGCTGAATGAAGCTAGGACAGCCACTGATGTTTCTTCAATAGTGATAGTTTTTCCAAATTTTGTAACACTGAACCAGTTTCACGAAACTTAGGAAGCAGTTTGCTAACTGTAGCATGGGAGACGGGTGGTCTCGTAGGGCTTGCATTGAAATCTGCTGCAATGTCCCGGTTACTGCGTTCACCAGATATCAACACAATTTCGATCCACTCCTCACGTGCTAACCTCTTCGACATGTCAATGGCTGTGAACAAAGAGAAACTTGTAAATAACTCATGAAAGAATAAAGTTACGTTGAAACCAAGCGCACCATTGTTTTTCTTGTGACATTACCAAAAAGTTTGATGTGTCACATGGCCCTCTTCCTATTGAAAAAACAAAAGTTGTATCCAAGATGGCTGACTTCTAAATGGCCACCATGGTCACCACCCATCTTGAGGAATTTGCCCCCTTCCCTTACATATACTAATGTGCCACAAACAGGACTTTAATATCACCAACCATTCCCACTTTATTACGGTGTATCCATATACAGTGGGGCAAAAAAGTATTTAGTCAGCCATCGATTGTGCAAGTTCCCCCACTTAAAACGATGACAGAGGTCAGTAATTTGCACCAGAGGTACACTTCAACTGTGAGAGACAGAATGTGAAAAAAAAATCCATGAATCCACATGGTAGGATTTGTAAAGAATTTATTCGTAAATCAGGGTGGAAAATAAGTATTTGGTTAATAACAAAAATACAACTCAATACTTTGTAACATAACCTTTGTTGGCAATAACAGAGGTCAAATGTTTACTATAGGTCTTTACCAGGTTTGCACACACAGTAGCTGGTATTTTGGCCCATTCCTCCATGCAGATCTTCTCGAGAGCAGTGATGTTTTGGGGCTGTCGCCGAGCAACACGGACTTTCAACTCCCGCCACAGATTTTCTATGGGGTTGAGGTCTGGAGACTGGCTAGGCCACTCCAGGACTTTCAAATGCTTCTTACGGAGCCACTCCTTTGTTGCCCGGGCGGTGTGTTTTGGATCATTGTCATGTTGGAAGACCCAGCCTCGTTTCATCTTCAAAGTTCTCACTGATGGAAGGAGGTTTTGGCTCAAAATCTCACGATACATGGCCCCATTCATTCTGTCCTTAACACGGATCAGTCGTCCTGTCCCCTTGGCAGAAAAACAGCCCCATAGCATGATGTTTCCACCCCCATGCTTCACAGTAGGTATGGTGTTCTTGGGATGCAACTCAGTATTCTTCTTCCTCCAAACACGACGAGTTGAGTTTATACCAAAAAGTTCTACTTTGGTTTCATCTGACCACATGACATTCTCCCAATCCTCTGCTGTATCATCCATGTGCTCTCTGGCAAACTTCAGACGGGCCTGGACATGCACTGGCTTCAGCAGCGGAACACGTCTGGCACTGCGGGATTTGATTCCCTGCCGTTGTAGTGTGTTACTGATGGTGACCTTTGTTACTTTGGTCCCAGCTCTCTGCAGGTCATTCACCAGGTCCCCCCGTGTGGTTCTGGGATCTTTGCTCACCGTTCTCATGATCATTTTGACCCCACGGGATGAGATCTTGTGTGGAGCCCCAGATCGAGGGAGATTATCAGTGGTCTTGTATGTCTTCCATTTTCTGATGATTGCTCCCACAGTTGATTTTTTCACACCAAGCTGCTTGCCTATTGTAGATTCACTCTTCCCAGTCTGGTACAGGTCTACAATACTTTTCCTGGTGTCCTTCGAAAGCTCTTTGGTCTTGGCCATGGCGGAGTTTGGAGTTTGACTGTTTGAGGCTGTGGACAGGTGTCTTTTATACAGATGATGAGTTCAAACAGGTGCCATTCATACAGGTAACGAGTGGGGGACAGAAAAGCTTTTTACAGAAGACGTTACAGGTCTGTGAGAGCCAGAGATTTTCCTTGTTTGAGGTGACCAAATACTTATTTTCCACCCTAATTTACGAATAAATTCTTTACAAATCCTACCATGTGAATTCATGGATTTTTTTTTCACATTCTGTCTCTCACCGTTGAAGTGTACCTCTGGTGCAAATTACTGACCTCTGTCATCATTTTAAGTGGGGGAACTTGCACAATCGGTGGCTGACTAAATACTTTTTTGCCCCACTCTAAATGGCCCACCCTGTCTGTCTGTGTGTGTGTGTGTGTGTATGTATGTATGTATGTATGTATATCAGCAGCTGGATAGCGTAGTGGTTAGACTACACGCCTTTGGAACAGAGGATCGCAAGTTCGATTCCTGCCTGGGGCGTCTGTATCCAGTAAGGGTCCTAAGGCTAGACCCCCTATGCTAAGCAAGCCTACAACTAGTAGCTCAGTGTTCCAACATTCGAAAGAAGGGACTGCTCTCACAGCTAGAGATTGACGAGGTACAACACAAATGCTACGGCAAGGAGTCGTCAGGACGCCAGGTCAGGGGGGAGATATCATCACCCCCACCCGAGATTGGGTACATAGCCCCAAGTGTGATAGGAGAAGGATCGTTGAGTGCGAGAGGAACTGACCTGAAAAATAGGATCATGGCCAAGCTTGAAACCTGGATCCCCCGTAGCCGGTTACCAAGATTACGTGAAGTACCCTCAGAAGGTCTGCTAGATGATGTTAATGCAAGTGGCAAGGGAACAATAAGAGAACAGCACCACCAAGGCTGGAGACGGAGCAATACTGGAAGAGCATATGGGAGAAGGATGCAACCCATAACGGCAATGCTCAGTGGCTAGAGGATCTGAGGGCAGACCACAGCGACCTCCCTGACCAGGGTCCAGTAACCATCACAGTGGCAGATATCCAAGAAAGGGTCTCCAGTATGAAGAGTTGGACAGCACCAGGGCCCGACATGGTTCACGCCTACTGGCTGAAGAAGCTAACTCTGGCAGCTGCTAGTTAACGAGAGACACCCGGAATGGCTAACTGAAGGCCGGACGGTCCTGATCCCCAAGGACCCCAAGAAGGGACCGGTCCCCTCCAACTACCGACCAATAACCTGCCTCAGTACTACATGGAAGCTCCTGTCAGGCATCATATCGGCTAAGATGAACAGGCACATGGGTCAATACATGAGCGGGACACAGAAAGGAATTGGCAAGAATACCAGAGGCGCAAAACACCAGCTACTGGTAGACAGAACAATCAGCCGAGACTGCAAGACCAGACTGACCAACCTGTGCACTGCCTGGATTGATTACAAGAAGGCCTATGACTCAATGCCCCACAGCTGGATACTGGAATGCCTAGAATTGTACAAGATCAATGGGACCCTAAGAGCCTTCATCAGGAACTCAATGGGGATGTGGCGTACAACACTAGAGGCCAACTCCAAGCCCATAGCACAAGTCACCATCAAGTGCGGGATCTACCAAGGAGATGCTCTGTCCCCACTGCTGTTCTGCATAGGCCTGAACCCCCTCAGTGAGATCATTAACAAGACTGGCTACGGATACCGACTACGGAACGGAGCAGTTGTCAGCCACCTCCTGTACATGGATGACATCAAGCTGTATGCCAAGAGTGAACGAGACATCGATTCACTGATCCACACTACCAGGCTATACAGCAATGACATTGGAATGTCGTTCGGACTGGAGAAGTGTAGTCGGATGGTAACAAAGAGAGGGAAGGTAGTCAGAACTGAGGGGATTGAACTACCAGAAGGCAACATTGCAGACATAGAGGACAGTTACAAGTACTTGGGGATCCCGCAGGCGAATGGGAACCATGAAGAGGCCGCTAGAAAAGCTGCAACCACCAAGTACCTGCAGAGGGTCAGGCAAGTCCTGAGGAGTCAGCTGAATGGTAAGAACAAGATCCGGGCCATCAACACGTACGCCCTGCCCGTGATCAGGTACCCTGCTGGGGTAATAGGCTGGCCAAAGGAGGAGATAGAAGCCACTGACATAAAGACAAGAAAGCTCCTTACCATGCATGGAGGGTTTCACCCCAAGTCCAGCACCCTGAGGCTGTACGCTAAGCGGAAGGAAGGGGGCCGGGGACTGGTGAGTGTCAGCACCACAGTCCAGGATGAGACAACGAACATCCAAGAATACATTGGGAAGATGGCCCCAACTGACCGAGTGCTCAGTGAATACCTCAGGCAGCAGAAACCCAAGAAAGAGGAGGGAGACGAGGAACCATCATGGAAGGACAGAGCCCTGCACGGTATGTACCACCGGCAGATAGAGGAGGTGGCTGATATCCAGAAATCCTACCAGTGGCTGGACAAAGCTGGACTGAAAGACAGCACAGAGGCACTAATCATGGCAGCACAAGAACAAGCTCTGAGCACAAGATCCATAGAGGCTGGGGTCTATCACACCAGGCAAGACCCCAGGTGCAGGCTGTGTAAAGATGCCCCAGAGACAATCCAGCACATAACAGCAGGGTGCAAGATGCTAGCAGGCAAGGCATACATGGAACGCCATAACCAAGTGGCCGGCATAGTGTACAGGAACATCTGTGCCGAGTATAACCTGGAAGTCCCGAGGTCAAAATGGGAGATGCCCCCAAGGGTGGTGGAGAATGACCGAGCTAAGATCCTGTGGGACTTCCAGATACAGACGGACAAAATGGTGGTGGCTAACCAACCGGACATAGTGGTGGTAGACAAACAGAAGAAGACGGCCGTAGTGATCGATGTAGCGGTTCCGAATGACAGCAATATCAGGAAGAAGGAACACGAGAAGCTGGAGAAATACCAAGGGCTCAGAGAAGAGCTCGAGAGGATGTGGAGGGTGAAGGTAACGGTGGTCCCCGTGGTAATCGGAGCACTAGGTGCGGTGACTCCCAAGCTAGGCGAGTGGCTCCAGCAGATCCCGGGAACAACATCGGAGATCTCTGTCCAGAAGAGCGCAGTCCTGGGAACAGCTAAGATACTGCGCAGGACCCTCAAGCTCCCAGGCCTCTGGTAGAGGATCCGAGCTTGAAGGATAAACCGCCCGCAGGGGCGTGCTGGGTGTTTTTTTTTTTTTATATATATATATACTGGAACAAGAAGGCATCGGTGGGCAAGAGACGAAAACAGGGCGTTGTTGGAATGCTACTACGCAAGTAACCCCGGCGGAAGGGGCTACATGAATAGGATGACGGACCTATGGATTCTTCGATACCCAACATCCACAATGCGGTGGTCCCCGTGGTAATCGGAGCACTAGGTGCGGTGACTCCCAAGCTAGGCGAGTGGCTCCAGCAGATCCCGGGAATAACATCGGAGATCTCTGTCCAGAAGAGCGCAGTCCTGGGAACAGCTAAGATACTGCGCAAGACCCTCAAGCTCCCAGGCCTCTGGTAGAGGACCCGAGCTTGAAGGATAAACCGCCCGCAGGGGCGTGCTGGGTGTTTTATATATACACACAAGGTGGGAGTCTGCATTTTGGGTCCTTTTTGTCAATCCACACAGTCTGCTTCTGCCAGACATTGACAACTATCATTATCAATGCTGCCCACACAGGATTTATCCTTGGCAGATTCTCCTTCTTTAATGTTAGAATATAAGTCACCATAATTATGACAAGGAGAATAAAGTGGCAGTTCTGTGTCCAAATCAGAGAAAGCTTTTGATCAGCTGCAATGACGATATATGTTGAGTGTTCGATGAATTGTCACATCTGGCGAAGCAGATGGCATGGAGTGGAGAGAATGAGGACCCAAATGCAGACACGGATGAAGGAGAATTTTTAAACTGAAAACAAGCCTTTATTGTGGCTGAGGAAACACTACACAAATGAAAGCAAAGAAAATCCGAGAGAACCCTAAACTGGGTGAACCCCCTCTGTCCCCTTCTGGCTGCCACTGCCTCAATTTTATCCCACAACTTAGAGATTCACATTACTCACACTCTCATTACACATACATGTAGGATCTTGGGGGTGGGCACGATACACGGAGTCCAAATTACCATCAGGGTGTACACCTCACCCCTGGCGTCGTTGCCCAACTCTCAATTTTGAATACACGTAGACATTGAGGGCTAGCAGGAGGGACCATGCGCTTACCTGCTGCTCTCTGGCAGGTAGCTACAGTGGGGCAAAAAAGTATTTAGTGAGCCACCGATTGTGCAAGTTCCCCCACTTAAAATGATGACAGAGGTCAGTAATTTGCACCAGAGGTACACTTCAACTGTGAGAGACAGAATGTGAAAAAAAAATCCATGAATCCACATGGTAGGATTTGTAAAGAATTTATTCGTAAATCAGGGTGGAAAATAAGTATTTGGTCACCTCAAACAAGGAAAATCTCTGGCTCTCACAGACCTGTAACGTCTTCTGTAAGAAGCTTTTCTGTCCCCCACTCGTTACCTGTATGAATGGCATCTGTTTGAACTCATCATCTGTATAAAAGACACCTGTCCACAGCCTCAAACAGTCAGACTCCAAACTCCGCCATGGCCAAGACCAAAGAGCTTTCGAAGGACACCAGGAAAAGTATTGTAGACCTGCACCAGACTGGGAAGAGTGAATCTACAATAGGCAAGCAGCTTGGTGTGAAAAAATCAACTGTGGGAGCAATCATCAGAAAATGGAAGACATACAAGACCACTGATAATCTCCCTCCATCTGGGGCTCCACGCAAGATCTCATCCCGTGGGGTCAAAATGATCATGAGAACGGTGAGCAAAGATCCCAGAACCACACGGGGGAACCTGGTGAATGACCTGCAGAGAGCTGGGACCAAAGTAACAAAGGTCACCATCAGTAACACACTACAACGGCAGGGAATCAAATCCCGCAGTGCCAGACGTGTTCCGCTGCTGAAGCCAGTGCATGTCCAGGCCCGTCTGAAGTTTGCCAGAGAGCACATGGATGATACAGCAGAGGATTGGGAGAATGTCATGTGGTCAGATGAAACCAAAGTAAAACTTTTTGGTATAAACTCAACTCGTCGTGTTTGGAGGAAGAAGAATACTGAGTTGCATCCCAAGAACACCATACCTACTGTGAAGCATGGGGGTGGAAACATCATGCTATGGGGCTGTTTTTCTGCCAAGGGGACAGGACGACTGATCCGTGTTAAGGACAGAATGAATGGGGCCATGTATCGTGAGATTTTGAGCCAAAACCTCCTTCCATCAGTGAGAACTTTGAAGATGAAACGAGGCTGGGTCTTCCAACATGACAATGATCCAAAACACACCGCCCGAGCAACAAAGGAGTGGCTCCGTAAGAAGCATTTGAAAGTCCTGGAGTGGCCTAGCCAGTCTCCAGACCTCAACCCCATAGAAAATCTGTGGCGGGAGTTGAAAGTCCGTGTTGCTCGGCGACAGGCCCAAAACATCACTGCTCTCGAGAAGATCTGCATGGAGGAATGGGCCAAAATACCAGCTACTGTGTGCAAACCTGGTAAAGACCTATAGTAAACGTTTGACCTCTGTTATTGCCAACAAAGGTTATGTTACAAAGTATTGAGTTGTATTTTTGTTATTGACCAAATACTTATTTTCCACCCTGATTTCCGAATAAATTATTTACAAATCCTACCATGTGGATTCATGGATTTTTTTTCACATTTTGTCTCTCACAGTTGAAGTGTACCTCTGGTGCAAATTACTGACCTCTGTGCAAGTTCCCCCACCTAAAATGATGACAATCGGTGGCTGACTAAATACTTTTTTGCCCCACTGTAAATGCCCTCCTGGGTTTTAAATGCACCTTAGAACACACATGCATCAACACTACAATAAGCGGGTGGAGGGAGGTTTGGAGTCTTCTCTCACCCCCATTCTCTGCGACCTGCTGGAGCGGGGGGCTAGGAGGAGGAGTTGGCTGTCCGACTGCGGTCTGGAGTGTGGGGCCTTCCTGCTGCTGCGGAGTCGGGGCGGTCTGCCTCCCCCCACCGCAGGGAAAAGGGTAACACCACCTGGGTCTGGGTGCAGTTCCCCCCTCCAGGGGCAAGGGTACCTAGACCCGGTTTGTAGAGTACGCTTGGGGAGTGTGATCGTGTGTACAACGTCTCTTTATGTCTGTCTCCACGTTGGTTGAGTGTGGAGTAAGTGCATATGAGAGCATGAGGGTGGGAATGGATGTTTGTATCTGTGTGTGCCTGTATGTCTGTGTCTATATGTCAGGTTGGGTGTCAGGGGCCACCTCTCTGGGGACATCTCAGGCCCTCCAAGGTTTGGAGGCCTATCTCCCCCTACCACCACTTCCCCTGCCAGTGGCGGACTCCCTCAGACATCGGTGCGTTGGTGGTTCTTTGTGTCTGGGGATGGGCGTCCAGGTACACACCGGCTCACTCCTTGGCAGCCGCTTATCGGGGCCTGGAGCCTGGGGCTCGCTCGGGCCACTTCGGAGGTGGGGTGCCCCCGGCCTCTCGGCCCGGGGCTCGGTCACTCAGGCACAGCTGGCTGCCGGCAGAGCTCACGGGCGTGTCACTGCAACTCCCCCTGGCTTCTGCTCCGCGGCTGCTGAGTGAGCCCTCATCTGGGACTCTCCTCAGCTCTTTCTGGGACAGTGGCGCGGCTGCCCCTCTGTTGGTCTTCCTTGGTCTCTTGTGTTCTGGGGGCCTCTGGATGTCTGGAGTTTTGATCTCCTCCATACCTGCTTCATGCCCTGGAGGACGGGGCTGTTGCCCCCCCACACCCTCTAGCAGATTATTACATGAAGGAACCTTTTAAAAAAACAAAAAAAACAAAACAAGCGCGTCCATGCTCACAGGTGTACACACGGGTGATCACACCCACAAACTACACCCTTTTTGGCTCCTACCTCAAAGCACACTGTGTTCTGTTGATCTTATGTGCTGCACAATAATGTTTAATATTTAGTATTTACTGTCATATTCCCATATATCATTGTGATGTTTGTAACCCATATCAACTACTGCCTGTTACATGACCCACGTCAGCTGATTTGAGGTCCCTCTTCTGATTGGCTCCTTTCACGTCGCGGCAACTCTGAAAACCGGCTGTGGAGGGATACTTCCGGGTTCGACTCCTGCTGTGGCTGTGAGCTTATGGCATTTAGAGCGGTATTGGAAAACAAAGCGTTTTCTCTCCTCAATTCATCTTTAAACTTTAAACTCAGCGGTAGCGAACGCTACTGGAATGTATAGATTAAGCTACGTAGCCAAGATGATTAATGATTTAACTGTTGTACATTGGTTGATGATGATTTATGATTAGCATTGTTACCTAGACTTGCAGAAGAATATATTTGTTTACCGGTAAACTGAATTGAACTTGATGTGCTAATGGACATTTTTCTGACCTACAGGTCAGGTTTTTTTTCCCCTTTGAGTTGATCCTCTTCATATTGAAGTGGCGAGCCGGTAGGACCATTCTTTGTTTTCCCCTCTTTTCCCCCACTTAGCCATCTTTGGATTACGGACATATTTCCCATTGTATGAAGCTGGACCCTAAGGAGGAATACCTTAAAAGTGAACTTTGAAAAGAAAAGGACCAAAAAAAAGGACTCTTAGCAAAAGGACTCTTGCACAGAAAAATCACAGCACTGATTTATTATTTAATTGTGGACATTTACGTTGTGTGTTGTGTTAAATATTTTGTTCCATTTCCCCTTTCCCCTATTTATTCAATATATTTTTGGTACAAGACATGACAGTCTTTGGTCTCATCATTCACACCATCTAGGCTCCATAAAGAACTATTTCTTCTGCGCGTCAGTCAGTAAATTCATCCATTGCCATAAACTAGTCCTTAAAATAACTTGGCGTTACACGTGGCGAGCCAGCCAGGAGCCTGATGGGTGAATGAGTGGGGTTTTTTTGTTATTTGATGTAATTTGATATTCAGTATTTTCTGTGGTTTTGATAAGGTCCGCGACAAGAAAAAAATGAAGTTTATTCAGGAAAGTGGGGTCAATGTTGCACATTCTGTCATTGTTTCTGGTGCCACGAACACTGAGAAAGATGAGGAAATTCTTGATTATTTGAAACAATACGGTCGTATAAAAACGGTTATTTTCGTGGATGACGCAAATAGTGCTTTTTATAAAAACCTGATCGTTGAATATTGTGATAGTTCTGCGATAACTGCTCTTAATACGTTTTTCCCATATACTCATCAGTCAAAGAATCACTCGGCTTTGACTTTTTGCGTAAGATCGCTTGCCGCAGAATGCACAGCCACAGGAGGAGTCAGGACCCCTGCAGATTACCTCGGCGAGCTCAAGCAACTTGCACGCCGCAGCGGCAGGGAATTCCCAGATATTCTGCGGGAAATGATGGGACAAATTAGTGAGCATCTGGAAGGAATCGAACAAGACAGTGACTTAGAGGGAGCCTCAGTCCAAATTGTGGAGCCTGCATCATCTCTGCCTGGCCAGCAGGGGTCGTTGTCTGGACACTCCGCAATCCCTGAGACAGCTACTAGCAATCCCTCACCTGACCAACAGGGGTCACTGCCACATCCACAAAGATTTTCACTGTCACAGACTGAAATGAACCCCCCGGAAATACAAAAGGTAGTGGTGGAGCATGTTGTAAAAACAGACACCGTATCTGCATTCAGACTTCGTCCTTTCTCTGGGAAGATCCCCAAACCAGCTAACGAAACAGATTATGAGACCTGGAGATCTCACATTGAACTGCTGTTAGCAGATCCAAATTTGGCACCTCTAGAGATCACTCGTCGCATCCTTGAAAGTTTGCTACCTCCGGCAGCAGATGTTGTGAAAGGGCTGGGCTCAAACACAATTCCATCCATCTATTTAAAAGTGTTGGATTCTGCTTTTGCTTTAGTACAAGATGGTGAAGAGTTGTTTGCTCAATTCCTGAATACGTTACAGGATCCGGGTGAGAAACCCTCTGCTTTTTTGCAACGTTTACAACTCACATTAAACACTGTGATGAAAAGAGGTGGTATCTTGTCTTCAGACTTCAACAAACATTTACTCAAGCAGTTTTGTCGAGGATGCTGGGATAGCGATATCCTAAACAAACTACAGTTGGAGAACTTGAGGAGCGATCCCCCATATTTTGCAGAGCTCCTCCTACTGCTTCGAACTGAGGAGGGTAGACAGCTGGCCAAGGAGAATCTCATGAAGAAGCACCTAACTGCATCCAAGCCTCGTGCCGCTGTTCATTCCCAGAGCACATGTGCTTGTAGCCATTCAGACACCAAGGCTATTAATGAGCTGAAGCAACAGATGCAGAAACTGCAGAGTCAAATGGCTGCTCTTCTCTCACAGAAATCTCAATCCTCCAAGCCAGCACCACCTCAAATCAGATCAGCACAACCAAGACCCAGCAGCAGTGCAACCAGTTCCCGGCCTAGAGCAGGCTACTGCTTTAAATGTGGAGAGGATGGGCACATGTCAGCAGGATGTGCCAACCCTCCGAACCCGACACTGGTTCTGAAAAAGAAGAAACAACTTGAAAAAAGACAGCAGGCTTGGGACAGCAATAACAAATCGTCAAACTAGAGGCAGTCTCTGTGGAGGGACAGACGGAGGCTGCAATCGACCCATGTCCCAGTTACAAGCAGGATGGACATTCCATCACATTGCCTAAAGGACTCATTGGAACCAGAAGCACAGCACAGGTCACGATTGGAGGAACTGTATTCAACTGCCTGTTAGACACTGGGTCTCAGGTAACCACCATCTCTCACTCCTTCCACCATGATTATCTTTCTGACCATGAGATACAACCTCTGAAAAATCTACTGGAGATAGAAGGAGCAAATGGCCAAGCTGTTCCATACCTTGGTTATGTGGAGCTGAACGTCACTTTCCCTCCCGACTTCTTGGGTTCCACCACAGCTGTTGACACACTTGCCCTGGTAGTTCCTGATGTCCAATCAGCTCAACAGCCGTCAATACTGATTGGTACAAACACTCTGGACTTGGCATATGAGAGAGCATTCTCAGACCAACAACCCTCCATTCCACCCCCACATGGATACAGAACGGTGCTGAAAATCCTTGAGCAACGATACAGACTGGCCAACAGTAACCATCATGGAATCATCAAGCTGCACACTGACGGACCACAGACCATCCCAGCTGGAAAAACTGTTGCCTTGGAGGGCTTAATTTGCGGACGCTGCCTCCAGGCCGAGAAGGCTGTGTTGGTGGAACATCCAACTTCGTCGCCTCTGCCAGGTGGCTTAATGGTCCCGTCTTGTGTCATGGATTTCCCTTCTCACCAGCCATACCACTTACCTGTGGTAATCTGCAACCAGTCTGATCATGACGTAACCCTCCCAGCCAAAGCCATCATTGCGGAGATCAGTGCCATTCAGTCTATTCAGTGTCAGGAAAGGAGTCATGACAGTATGCCTCCTAACCCTGTGACTTCTGGGTTCAACTTCAACTTTGGTAACTCCCCCTTAACACCGGAATGGAAGAGTCGTATTACTGAGAAGTTAAACGCCCTCCATGATGTCTTTGCAAAACACGACCTTGACTTTGGGAAAACCGACAAAGTGAAACATCAGATAAAGCTCTCTGACCCTACTCCCTTCAAACAGCGCCCAAGACCAATCCATCCTCAAGATTTGGATGCTGTGCGCCAACACCTGAAGGAGCTGGTTGACTCTGGGGTCATCAGAGAGTCAGAGTCACCTTTTGCATCACCCATTGTCGTGGTGCGAAAGAAGAATGGGAGTGTGCGGCTCTGCATTGATTACCGGAAACTAAATCTGCAGACCATCAAAGATGCATATGCATTGCCAAAGTTGGAGGATACTTTTACAGCTCTCTCTGGATCAGAATGGTTTTCAGTCCTTGACCTTAAATCTGGTTATTATCAGATTGAAATGGAGGAGGAAGACAAGAGCAAAACAGCATTTGTATGTCCACTTGGATTCTATGAGTTCAACAGAATGCCCCAGGGAGTCACGAACGCACCCAGTACCTTCCAGCGACTAATGGAAAAGTGCATGGGAGAAATGAACTTGAAAGAAGTCTTGGTCTTCATTGACGACTTGATTATTTTTGCACCAACGCTTGAAGAGCATGAGAGGAGACTACTGAAAGTCCTTCACCGTTTGAAGGAATTTGGACTCAAGCTCTCAGTTGAAAAGTGCATGTTTTTCCAGAAATCCGTTAAATACCTGGGGCATGTTGTGTCAAAGGATGGTGTGCAGACAGATCCAGATAAAATCGAGACACTTAAATCCTGGCCGGTTCCAAAGAATCTTAAAGAACTTCGCTCTTTCCTGGGTTTCGCAGGATATTACCGTAGGTTCATCCAAGGCTACTCCAACATCGTTAAACCTTTGCATGACCTTACTGCTGGATATCCTCCATCACAGCGGAAACTCAGAGCCACCTTCAAGCGAGAGCAATATTTGGATCCTAAGGAACCACTTTCCAGTCGCTGGACTCCTGCATGTCAACAAGCCTTTGACACCATTATCAAAAAACTCACGACGGCACCAGTACTTGCTTTCGCCGATCCCCAGAAGCCTTACCTTCTCCATACAGATGCTAGTTCTACCGGGCTAGGAGCTATTCTGTACCAGGAGCAACAAGGACAAAACCAGGTGATTGCCTATGCAAGTCGTGGTCTGTCGAGGAGTGAGTCAAAATATCCAGCACACAAACTGGAATTTCTGGCTCTCAAGTGGGCTGTGACGGAGAAGTTTCATGACTACCTCTACGGCACCAACTTCACTGTCATTACTGACAGCAACCCACTCACCTATCTACTTACCTCTGCTAAATTAGATGCGACCAGTTACCGTTGGCTCTCTGCTCTTTCCACATTTTCATTCAAAATCATGTATATATCTGGTAGGCAAAATCCAGATGCTGATGCTCTCTCTCGCAGGCCACATGGAGAACTCTCCAATGACCAGATGTCCCAAAAGGAGAGGGAGAGAATTCTCCGATTTGCCCAACATCATCTGGGTCATTCTTCCTCAATTTCCATCGATCAACACACAGTCAAGGCCCTTTGTGACCGGCAGCTCGTTTATAGTATGGCTGAAAAGATGTCCACCACCGCACTCATCCAGTCACTAACTGCCCATGCCGACAGTTTGCCTGACAGCTTCGTCAACGACACTCAGTTTGCACCTCCTGTTGTTCCTCAGCTGACAAATGCTGAAATCGCTGAGAGACAGAGGGAAGACCAGACCCTGAGGCATGTCATATTGCTGCTAGAGACTGGGGAAAGCCCACCTCCCGTCTTGCGGGATGAACTCCCAGAACTGCCCCTTCTACTCCGAGACCAACATCGTTTGGAGCTCCAAAACGCCATTCTCGTGAGGAGGAGGCAAGTTGGGGACCAGCTCTATCACCAGTTAGTGTTACCTCAGAAATTTCGGGCTGAAGTACTGTCAGAACTGCATGACAAGATGGGTCATTTGGGCATCGAACGTACTCTTGACCTCGTACGTCGAAGATTCTACTGGCCAAAAATGGCCAATGATGTGTGGAATAAAGTGAAGACATGTGAGAGATGCACCAAACGAAAATCCTTACCTGAAAGAGCAGCACCCCTGGTGAACATTCGAAGTTATCGACCTCTGGAACTGGTTTGCATGGACTTTTTATCACTGGAACCCGATGGGAGCAGAACCAAAGACATCCTGGTAATAACAGATCACTTTACCAAGTACGCTGTCGCTGTCCCCACTCCAAACCAAAAAGCAAAGACTGTCGCCAAATGTCTCTGGGACAATTTTCTGGTTCATTATGGTATCCCAGAAAAGCTCCATAGTGATCAAGGACCAGACTTTGAGTCACGCACAATAAAAGAACTCTGCAAAATGGCTGGAATTCGCAAAATAAGAACTACACCATACCATCCACGAGGAAATCCAGTCGAGCGCTTTAACAGAACACTCCTGAATATGCTCGGAACGCTCACCACAGAAGAGAAAACTCACTGGAAAGATTTTGTTAAGCCCTTGGTCCACGCATACAACTGCACCCGGAGTGATGTTACTGGCTACTCACCCTATGAGCTCATGTTTGGTCGACAACCTCGCCTCCCGATTGACCTGGTCTTTGGACTTCCTGTGGACGGCAATCAACCCACTCATTCGCAATATGTCCAGAACCTGAAGTCAAATCTAGAAAAGAGCTACAAAATTGCCATTGGCAATGCGGAGAAGCTCATGGAAAGAAACAAGAACCGTTTCGACCAACATATCACCCCCTCTGAACTGGACGTTGGTGACAGGGTGCTGGTACGTAACGTGAAACTCCGAGGCAAACACAAAATTGCAGACAAATGGGAACCAGACATCTATGTGGTGGTAAAAAGAGCAGAAAATCTTCCAGTGTACACTGTCCGACCAGAGAACAAATCCAAACCGATTCGTACTCTACACAGAGATCTCCTATTACCATGTGGATTTTTGCCGCATTCCACTAGAACCAACCGAACAACTGTAAAACCAACCGGGAAGCAGTCATTCAACCTTTCTGATGAGGACTGTGCACAACCTCAGTCAGACGATGAGGATGAAATGATACCGCATCAATGGTATGATCCTGTCTCAGAGCCTCTGCGATTCACCACTGTCCACAATCTGCCAGAACCGGCATCCGCCGTTCCAGCCACTGAACCTTTACCATCTGATACACCAGTCTGTGAACCTGCTACGCTCCCTTTGCCTTCTCTTGAGCCAGCAGACAGCGACACCCCTGACTCAGAAACCCCCGTCAAGGAGGAAGCTCCTGATACTGTGGAATCAGAGGACAGTCTGTCCTCTGCTGAACCTACCAATGTTGAATTGCCGACTGAGTCCAGTATGTCCTCTGCTGCTCATCTACCATCTACCATCTAGTTTCTTGAGCTCTCAGCGAAGGCGGTCGCACTTTCTCCTCTCCTCCTCACCCTTATCTTCCCTGCTTCGCCTCTATGTCCTTGTCTTGTCTTGTGTGAATTTACTTTCCCTGGAACAGTCTCTCACTGTCGTTCTCTAAACCTAAAAGAGAATTATGGATTTGATCAACTGGTCTCTGAGTGCTATTGACACCCTTTTCTCAACGAGAAGTCGGGGCTCGGGAGAGCCTGAGTGCCCTGGAGGGACTTTCCCTGCCGGTTACACGATGGACGGGTGGCAGAACTGGAGGACCGTGTGCCTGGCGGGACTGTCGATCGAGGACGCTGAAGATATCTACCTATTCGGAACCATGATAACAGGGTTCATGCTGATCGGCGTTGGCTTAGCCCTGGTTTATCAGAGAAATAAGAAAGCGGAACCGGCTGTTCAAACCCCCACAAGGCTGCCCGCTGGATTCGAAGCGACGGGACGAGGTGCGACCTCTCACAACGAACGTAATATGGTCAACACCTTGGAGACGCTTACAGCTGCTGTGAAGGCTCAAAACAACACCATTGAGCGTATGAGGGGAAACATCAGAGAGAGGCCTGCTCAAAATGAGACCCTTGAGCGACAGTTGGAAAACATCGCGGAACGGATCACTGCAGTTGTGAGGTCTCAGCATCAAAAGACTGACAACACCACGGAACAGAAGTTTGATACCATCATGGGGAGGCTCGCAGCTCTTCAACGGGAGATCGAGAGACCAGCCTCGGAGTGCTAGAATTCGAGCTGCTCACAAAGGAGAAATCAACAATATTCAACATTTGGACACCACGGCCCCAGCTGCAGGCCCAAGGCTGGAGCCCACCAAAACAACTCCCTGATAACGACTGTGTGATGACTATTCTTCCCGCCCCATGAAGGACACCTGGATTGGCTGGAGGACTGTTTACTTAGCCTGATAGGCCGAAGGACACTGTCTCAGCTAAACTATGGACACGCACACACACACACTTACACTGATAACCACTCACTCATCCCCCTCCCTTTCCAACGCCTTCGATGCTTGTGCCCTACCGGGGATGATAGCAGTCAACTGGACCAGCACAGATGCTGCAGGACCGGATGCGCTGTCTACGCCGGCTCTCTCTTACCCTTTACCCGCCCCTGTTGCTTGTCTCGTGTTTCTATGGTGTATTGATAGTCATGTGCTTTTGTGCTGAGGTGTTTTTTCTTTTATCAAACTGTTCTCCCACTAGGAGCTCAGTCTGAGTGGAGTTTTTTTTCTCCTCCTCTTACCTCATGTAGTGTATTTTCGTTGTTTTTTTCCTATCAGCCTACCTTCTGACATGTCTGCCCAATGTGATGTTTGTGTAAAGTTGGTCAGAAGGTTCCTTTGTGAGTGCGCATGCGCCATTAGCGTGCTGCCTGCTGTAACCCCTAATTTCCCTCGGGATGAATGAAGTATTCTGATTCTGATTCTGAACTCTGACACCTCCAGCTCTGAACTAGAACCTCTGAGAACATCAACTCGGACCAGGAAACCTTCGGACCGGTTACAATACTCTACGCTTGGTCAGCCCATCTTGAAGAGTATTCAGGCACTCGTCCATGGCTTAACCACTGCCTTTACTCATGCACTGGAGGATGAAGAGGACCATCTGCTTACTGCCACTGAACAACCTGTCATCCGGACCCAACCACCATGTACAGGGACGTACATGAGATCGAGGGGGGAACCTGTAACCCATATCAACTACTGCCTGTCATATGACCCACGTCAGCTGATTTGAGGTCCCTCTTCTGATTGGCTCCTTTCACGTCGCGGCAACTCTGAAAACCGGCTGTGGAGGGATACTTCCGGGTTCGACTCCTGCTGTGGCTGTGAGCTTATGGCATTTAGAGCGGTATTGGAAAACAAAGCGTTTTCTCTCCTCAATTCATCTTTAAATTTTAAACTCAGCGGTAAGTGTCCTTAATATCTTACAACCTTTGGTTGTCAGTAACCAGCCGATCATTTTCGCAATTAAAAAAATGACTTTGTGCGGCGGCGTTCCCACCGCGAGCAGAACTTCGGTTCAAAAACCGCTGTTTTTGAACACTTTTGTTTGATTAAGCATTTTTATGGGCTTACTTTGAAACAAAGTGCGATTGAATGATTATTGTTATGTGTTGCCTTGAATTCGGCTATGCTGTCTGTTAGACAGTTGTTTTTCTTTATTGTTGTTTTTGTATTGTTTGTAGCGAACGCTACTGGAATGTATAGATTAAGCTACGTAGCCAAGATGATTAATGATTTAACTGTTGTACATTGGTTGATGATGATTTATGATTAGCATTGTTACCTAGACTTGCAGAAGAATATATTTGTTTACCGGTAAACTGAATTGAACTTGATGTGCTAATGGACATTTTTCTGACCTACAGGTCAGGTTTTTTTTCCCCTTTGAGTTGATCTTCTTCATATTGAAGTGGCGAGCCGGTAGGACCATTCTTTGTTTTCCCCTCTTTTCCCCCACTTAGCCGTCTTTGGATTACGGACATATTTCCCATTGTATGAAGCTGGACCCTAAGGAGGAATACCTTAAAAGTGAACTTTGAAAAGAAAAGGACCAAAAAAAAGGACTCTTAGCAAAAGGACTCTTGCACAGAAAAATCACAGCACTGATTTATTATTTAATTGTGGACATTTACGTTGTGTGTTGTGTTAAATATTTTGTTCCATTTCCCCTTTCCCCTATTTATTCAATATATTTTTGGTACAAGACATGACAGTCTTTGGTCTCATCATTCACACCATCTAGGCTCCATAAAGAACTATTTCTTCTGTGCGTCAGTCAGTAAATTCATCCATTGCCATAAACTAGTCCTTAAAATAACTTGGCGTTACATGTTGTTTATTCTAGTACTCTTGTTCTCTTCTGCTTGTTTTCTTTTTTCTTTCTCAGCAGGTGATCCAGGTGATCGATATATGCATTTTTTTTTCTCTGCCCGTTCTGTTGGTTTATGTTTTTTGCCCTTCTCCCCTGTCCCTCTTCTCAGCTGTTTCTCTTTCCCTCTTTCTTTCTCCCCTTCTTTCCCCCAGTCAAGTCTGTCCCGTATTCAGTAAGTGAAAATAAAATAAACAATAAAAGGTGAATCAAATGGACCATTACGGCAAGGCTGGGATGGTCAATTTGGTAAAGTAAATCCGTTGGGCATCTTTCTTTGCCTTTAGATAACAATTCTGATGGCAAAAGAGCCAAACGGGACAGGCAAAAAAAACAAAAAACTGGGTGAAGCTGACTATAATAACAAAAGAAACACAGAAAACAAACCCTGACAACCGGGAATGAGGAGCCTGAGACACGAAACGCAGAGGAAACGCAGGGGATGATGAACAGAGGTAACACAGACCAATCGACAAGGAACAGAAGAAAGCACAAACTATAAATAGACACAGAGGGAAACGAGGAAATGGCACACAGGAGGGAGACACAGATGAACCTGATTAGACCTGACGAGACAAAGGGAAAGAGGGAGACTCTCCAAAGTAAAACAGGAAGCAACACGAACATCGAACCAGGAACACTAGACACAACACAAGGTACACAAGGGAGGCACAGAGACCACCAAAACACTGGAAATCATTAACAAATAACCAGAAAACTAACTAAATCAATGAAGGTTAATAAACACAAACATGGACATGGAGTCACTAGACTCCGTACCATGACAGCACCCCCCCTTAGGACTGGCTTCAGACCAAAAACAATACTTTTTCCCAAAACAAAATAAAATACCAGAGCAGGGTGAGCCTGAGGGGTCCAGGAAGGCGGGCTCAAAGCAACAAGAAAAAAAAACAACATTAACCACAGAGTCCAAAAAAAATTATTCTGGGGCCAACCCTGGGGTCGGCAGCAAAGGAGCCCAGGGAAAAATAGTTCAAGGGGCCGACCGCGTGGAAAGCAGCGACGACGAAGCTCAGTGACGAAGGTGGCCAGTGATGGTGAGGTATGATGACTGAGCGTGGACGAGCAGGAAGTGGACCAGACGGCGCAATGACCTCTGGTGGAGACGAGGCAGGACCAGACGAGGCAGGGCCAGACGACTGCGTGTCAGCCCCATGCAGTTGATCTGGTGGTTGTGCTGATCGTGGTGTGGCTGCCACAGGAGGTTGATCTGATGGTTGAGCTGATGGCTAGACAGACTCTCCAGAGCCCCCAGCGGAGACAGATAATGACTGGACAGACTCTATGGCCCCGAGCGGTGACTGACGATGGCTGGACGGACTCTCTGGAGCCGCCAGCGGAAACAGATAGCGGCATGGGAGCCGTGAAGTGCTGGAGCGGCTTACCAGAGCCCCCAGCAGACATGAGGGAGTGCTGAAGTGGCTCAACAGGCTCAGTTTTGCAAGGCCCAGCTGCATCAACTTTCCCACTGAATCAGATGGGAAACCTGGAAAGCTGGCCATGGCAGAAGAAGACAGTGAAGCTGGTGGATAACAACTACCCCGATCTCCTAAAGCCCTTCTCTTTGCCTCTTTCATTATCAATTGTAATGATTATCAATTCTAATGGCAAGATCAACTTTCCCTAATGAACTGTGAATAAGAGAGCAGCAGAACACAGGACTCAGCCCACGTCTGAGCTTGAAAATACCAATTATATGTGCAATATTGCAATAATCATTAGAAAAAAAGCTCTAAAGGCATGTTGAAACAGCAAGGCGCACTGAAGCATTTCAAACAGTTCTAAAATGGGAGGGAGCTGGATCACACATAGATGTGGGAAGCAATCCCACGCCAACAGAAGCTACAGGGGTGGGAAGAGCAGGTGTGTGCCTAGACTAGGCTGGGGAACCATTTGGGAGAGTTTATCCCAAACATCTAACAACGTATTATTTACCCTATCCTATCCCGCCCACTGCTCTGACTCCCAAACGTATTGGGTCAAACTCTGAAAGAAATACTCATTCGTGAGCAATGCTTCTTGGTGTACAGTAACAGATTGCACAGTTCTCTTCCTCGTGTCTCCCTCACCTTACCCCTAGTCGACTCCTCCTCAATGAGTCTGGTGTTGTTTGAGGTATCTTCCTGTTAAAAGGAAGTTTTTCCTTCCTACTATTACCAAAGTGCTTGTTCATAGGGAGTCATCTGATTCTTGGGGTTTCTCTGTATTATTGTAGGGTCATTACCTTGCAATGTTAATCGCCTTGAGATGACTGTTGTTGTGAATTGGCACTATATAAATAAAGCTGAATTGGATTGAATTTGAAGTTAATTACCTTTTTGTTAGCATTATATCCATTACAAGGTACAATTTAAAGTGAGCTCACCAAACAGCAAAAATTTACTTGGATTAAGTAAAGTGCTGCCTGATCCTAGGGAGACCCAGAAAGAGATCCATTTCCCTCCCAACTTACTGCATAAACACCCCTTAGTGTCACACTGAAATGTAGTTAAATTAATGTTAATGCAGGATTAATATTTTTGAAGGATCATATTTTAATAATCATCACCATATGTGAATGAAAGTTAAGTAAAAGGTAAAAACACAAAGCTGCCAAACCCCTTCCTACCACCTAATGTGGACTTAGCTAGAAGAGAGTTATCTTTAGGCATACAATAGGTATGGCTGCTGCACCACGGCACAGATGTCATTTAGAGACATCAATTGCGTGTTGGCCAGTCCATGCAAATTTATTGTTACCTCTCCAACTTTATTGTTATCATTACCTTGTGTTACTAAACTCCTAAAGCATGATGTGGCTGAACCAGAACTAAAGGCAACTATATTTATATTTTTTTACATTTATTTAGGTGAATACGTTATATTAGTTTTGTCTAAGCAAACATGGCAAATATATACATGTTTTGGATAATCCAAATATTGAAATATTTTTATTTCTTAATGGATTTATAGAAAAAGACAGACTGATAGTTATTACAGACAGACATTTGTTCAATGCCAATTTCGAATATTCAATGTCTGGAATTCTGAAGGCAGGCAGCAGCATGCATTTACTCTTGTGGTGTCCTCAGGTAGATGGCTTTTAAGCAGCCATTGTGAGTGAGCTGCAGCAGTGAGTCTGGATATGACCAGTGGAACGTTGCTAATGGACCTGCAAGAGCACATTAGAAAGCATGGGTATTCTTAACTGTCCATAAAGAGAGGTGGTGCCATTTGAATAGCACTTGTGGTAATTATCGTCGGCAGCTCACTTTCGATCAGCCTTGTGACTGATTCTGTCTCCTTCTTTCAATTTCCTGCCTCGTTGAGGATGTCAGCAGATATGCGAAGAGGACAGGGCCCGCAAAGTGATGAAGTAAAGCACTGTGTAATTAAAAGAGTTTGAAAAGTAAGGGTAGGAGGAAACACTGTTACCTTAGCTCACCTCACTTTGGGAAAGAAAATTATACAATAATAAAATTGAAGGAAAGAAATTTAAATAATATATATATGTTAAGCACTATATGCATGGCAAATATAAATAAATAAAAAAATCAGGAAGGGCGGGGCAGGGGGGATTCATCTTCAGAGCTCTCTATTTTAGCAAAAAGTGTTTTTTGCATGGTTATTCAAGCTGAACTTGCTAGGAACTACAGTTCTGCCACTCAAATCATTGTTTTAGTTACTCGTTTTCCTATATATGAGACAATGTCACTTTGCAGAGAAAAAACTGATGAAATCATACTGCTAAACTAAAGTGAAGTGTGCCTCCATTGCCCCTGAATAAAGGCACCAAGGCAAGTCATTCTATAAGGTCTTCCTTTTGGTCACATGGCTACTCCTCATGGGTGTGTTTTAGGTGAAAAAATATCTGTATAATAATAATCTTGCACAAATCTCATCAGTCTTGCACAACAACAAAAAAAATCTATTTATCTAAGCAGAATATTGATCCTGCACAGTGATATATTTTCAGTGCTGTCATGGTTTGCAGTATTAAAGTGGTGGAGTCCTAAATGCTATATATATATATATATATATATATATATATATATATGTATATATATATATATATATATATATATATGTATATATATACACTCAACAAAAATATAAACGCAACACCTTTGTTACTGCTCCCATTCCCCATGGGATGGACGTAGAGACCTAAAATTCATTCCAGATACACAATATAACCATCCCTCCCAAACAGTGGTCACAAATCAGTCCAAATGTGTGGTAGTGGGCACATCTGCTATATTGAGATAATCCATCCCACCTCACAGGTGTGCCACATCAGGATGCTGATCTGACATCATGAGTAGTGCACAGGTGTACCTTATACTGCCCACAACAAAAGGCCACCCTGGAATGTGCAGTTCACAAATGGTGGCAGCAGTGGCTCCAGGCCAGTAGGTAGCAGCAATGCAGAAAGGAGCCAGACCAAAAAAGCACCAAGTGCCAATGGACTCTGCAAGTGAGGAGCCTCCAGTGCTCAATCAGCTAGAGGAAGCAGAGCAAGAGCAAGGTACTGAACTGCATAACCTCGCTGAACTTTCAAACCTCCTGCGTGGTTTTATGAGGCAACAAAGTGACAGAGAGGCCTAATGGGAACTGGAGAAGCAGCGGCAGGAAGATCGCTGGCGGAAAATTCAGCACCAGTTCACTCAGCTCCAGCAGGAAGTGCAATCAGAACGTCGAGAGCACCAGCTGTTGGTGGAAGGTGCAACAGCAGATACAGAGACACGTTTGAGGCCTACTGCGGAGCATCCAGCAATGCCTCAGTTACAATCTAACGTCATGGAGGCCGCAACAGCATCTCAGTCTGCCTCCTTAACAAGACCACCAGCTTGGAAAGGGCCTAAAATGCAGCCTTATAATGACGACGAAGACATTGAGCATTACCTAACAACTTTTGAGAGGATCGCAAGCGGGTGCCAGTGGCCACACGAGGATTGGGCATTACATGTTGCTCCACTTCTCACTGGTAGGGCACGAGCTGCTTTTGTAGCCATGGACATTGATGAAATTATGGACTATGTGAAGGTGAAGAAAGCTGTTCTTGAAAAGTTTGAAATATGTGCAGAGACTTACAGACTCCGATTTCGCTCCGCTACGTTGGGCGATGGCGAGACACCTAAAGAGTTAAGGACACGCTTGAAAAAACTGTATGATAAGTGGATAGTTCCAAGAGAAAACTCCAAAGATGAAATTGGTGATGTCATTGTTTTAGAGCAGTTCCTGAGAGTTCTCAATCCTGAACTGCGCACGTGGATAAAGGAGCATAACCCAACCACGTCTAAGCAAGCAGCAGAGCTGGCTGACGCTTTTCTTGCAGCCCGTCGGCCACTAAAGAACTATGCAAGTCCCAACCAATTAGCCCCTGTAATAGCAGGTAGGACAGAGAGTGGTAACAGTCAAAAAACTAGGAATTTCAGGCAGGGCCCCCATAATTCCACTAGTAGTCGGGCTAGGGAAATCAAGCAACGTGGGCCTTTAGAGTGTCACTCTTGTGGTCAAACAGGTCACTTTAGGGCAGATTGTCCAAGTCAGACTGTCAGTAACACATATATGTGCTTTTCTTCAAGGGGTGTCGAAGATGAAGTTGAGTCTTCAGCGCCCTCTTCTCAGCATGAGCGCACCACATGCGTTTTTATTGAGGAAAAGCCATGTGTGGCTCTTCTGGATTCAGGAAGCAGCCGTACCTTGGTTAGGCAGGAATATCTTCCTAGGGATGCTACATTTTGTGGCAAGGTAAAAGTTTGGTGTGTTCACGGTAATGATGTGGATTACCCAATTGCCAACATTAATATTCAGATTGACGGCAAGCTGTATTTACTTTCCGTGGGAGTTATGAGTAAACTGCCATATCAGGTTGTGTTGGGCCGTGATCTTCCCATTTTGCGAGATCTGATAGCCAAGGGAGAGGAAATCAACCCAAGTGTTACAGCTGAGTCCATGGTAGCAGTCACCAGGTCAAAACATAAGCATCACGCGGAAGAAGGTTTAGGTTGGGGTGAATTTCCTTTCGCTAACAGTGATGTTCCTGATTTTGAAGGATTAAGTCAGGGTCGCATAAGAAAGAGCAGAGCCCAGAGGTGACAGGCTAAGCTGAGGGGGACAAAGTTCACTGAACCAGTTCCAGTGCCACAATGTGATGAATTACCAGTCGTACCTGATGAAATAGCTCAGCTTCAAAGAGAGGATCCATCTTTAGCTCCCCTGTTTTTAAAGAGTGTCACAAACGCAACAGAGGTCACTGAGAGAGGCAGAGAGCTATTTTTCCTAAAGGGCGAGCTATTATATCACCGCAGTAGGGTCAGAGACCAGTTGGTTGTGCCTAAGAGTTTAAGATCCACAGTACTGCAGTTAGCTCACTCAGTCCCTTGGGCAGGACACCTGGGTCAAGCCAAAACCTTCTCTCGTATGTCAACTAGATTTTACTGGCCACAGCAGTTTACAGACACTGTGCAGTTTTGCAAGTCTTGTCCCGAGTGTCAGTTAACAGCACCAGGAAGGAAAGGTGACAGGGCTCCCCTGATCCCTATGCCAGTCATAGACACCCCGTTCTCTCGTGTTGCGATGGACATCATAGGCCCATTAGAGAGGAGCAGTGCAGGGCACAGGTATGTTTTGGTAGTGTGTGACTACGCTACAAGATATCCCGAGGCTTTCCCCTTAAAAAAGGTTAAAGCTCGTCAGATTGCCAACTGCTTAATACAAATGTTCTCGAGGGTAGGCATCCCAAAAGAAATCATTACTGATCAAGGGTCCAACTTTACATCTAACTTCATGAGAGAAGTCTATAGATTGCTGGGGATCAAAGGTATTAAGACAACTCCCTACCACCCACAAACAGATGGCCTTGTTGAACGTTTCAACAAAACCCTTAAAGCTATGTTGAGGAAGTTTGTGAAAGATACAGGAGCAGATTGGGACCAGTGCCTTCCTTTCTTGCTCTTTGCCTACAGAGAGGTACCTCAAGCTTCCACAGGGTTTTCTCCTTTCCAGCTCTTGTATGGCCACGCTGTCCGGGGTCCCCTTGATGTGTTGAAAGACGCTTGGGAGGCTCCAAATCCCAGAAAACAATGCAATGTTCTTTCGTATGTACTGAAAATGAGAGATAAGCTTGAGGAGCTCCAAGAGCTGGCCAATACTCATCTGGTTGGTGTCCAACAACGTCAGAAGCAGAGTTATGACAAAGCAGCTCGTAGGAGGATTTTTCAAGAGGGACAAAAGGTTTTGCTGCTTCTTCCATCATCTGAGAACAGTCTCCTTACCAAGTGGCAGGGACCGTATGTGATCAGTAGGAAAGTGGGTCCAGTTACCTATGAACTGTACATGCCTGAGCGTCGCAAGAAGCATCAGATATTCCATGTAAATTTGTTGAAAGAATGGTGTGATCGGCCAGCATCTTCACTAGAGTGTTGGGCTCGTTCTGTGGTCGAAGAGGAGGAACCACGGGAGCTGTTCTTTCCTTCTCCAGCAGGTCAACAACCAGTTCCTGATGTGAGTCATCTTACTTCCAAACAACAGACAGAGGTGAAAGCAATTATGCCTGCTGATCTTTTTAGCAGCAAACCAGGTTGCACCAATCTCATCCAACATGAGATACGACTCCACTGTCCCAATCAAAAACCTATTAGGGACACCACCTCACGGGTTCCTGCAAAGCTGATGCCAGCGTTAAAACAAGAGGTGGAAGACATGCTTGACATGGGGGTCATTGAGCCATCTAGAGGTGAGTGGTGTAGTCGAGTGGTGCTAGTGCCGAAGAAAAATGACCCTAAACAGAGATTTTGTGTGGATTTCTCTAAACTCAATGCTGTTTCTGCTTTTGATGCTTATCCGATGCCAAGAGTAGAGGAACTGATTGAGCGCTTGGGGAACGCTAAGTATCTTACGACACTAGACCTTTGCAAGGGCTACTGGCAAGTACCTTTGACTGAGTCTTCGAAAGATTTGACAACTTTTAGAGTTCCCAGTGGACTTTATCGCTTCAGAGCAATGCCTTTTGGTCTGCACGGTGCACCAGCCACATTTCAGAGGTTGGTGGACGAGGTTTTGAGAGGTGCAGATGGGTATGCTGCAGCATACATTGATGACATTGTGGTGTTTAGCGAGACCTGGGAGGATCATGTTCAGCACCTTTCTGATGTCTTTCAATGGATTAAGAGAGCCGGGCTTGTCATAAATGCACACAAATGTCACATTGCTAAGTCTGAGGTGGAGTACTTGGGTTACGTCATTGGGGGTGGGGTCATCCACCCTCAGGTGTCAAAGATTGAAGCCCTGGGTGCCTACCCACCTCCTACGACCAAAAGGAAAGTGAAATCGTTTTTGGGTCTGGCGGGGTGGTATCGCCGCTTCATTCCCAACTTCTCTGCTAGAGCAGCGGTCCTTAGTGACCTTACTCGCAAATCCAGCCCCACAAAGGTTAAATGGACTGCCGAGTGTGATGCAGCTTTTGTTGATCTTAAAAACTGTTTGTGTAGTGAACCGGTTTTGCAGTGCCCGGATTTTACCCGGCCATTCACTTTGCAGACGGACGCTTCCAGAGAAGGACTTGGAGCAGTGTTGCTGCAGGGTGAGGGTGAGGATAAACGACCAGTGGTGTATATAAGCCGTAAGCTCTTTCCTAGGGAAATGAAATAGTCCACTATTGAGAAAGAGGCACTGGCAATAAAATGGGCTCTGGATACATTGAAGTACTATCTAATGGGTGATGAGTTTGTTTTGGAAACTGACCATCGTGCATTACAATGGATGAACAGAATGAAAGACTCTAATGCCAGAATCACTAGATGGTATCTGTCCCTACAGCCATTTCGCTTCAGGATCCAGTATAGACCAGGGCACAAGAATGTGGTGGCCGATTTTCTGTCCCGTTCCATGGAGGAGTGAGTGCCTTAAGGGGGGGGGGGAGTGTGACAAAGTGGAGAAGCAGTTGTAATTCTCTCCATTTGTCCCATATATTTACCTTTTTTTTTTGCACATTGTACACGTTATTCTGTTTCTATGTATTTGCTATGATTTGCTATTTGTCAAGTAACATTGCTTCACTCACTATCCCGGGTTTGTTTGTGTAAGCGTTTTGTTGCCGACAAATCAAACATTCTGCAAATTAAGACAAATACTAAGTTATGTTTCTTTATACTTTATTATGTTACAGATTAAGTCATTTGTTCATACTTACTCTGTTTGTCTTTTCAGTCATCATGAGTGTCAGGTGTGGGGAAACGCCCGCCTGGCATTTCCTCATTTTAAAGTCCTGATCATGTCACACATGACATCATCAGGTCAAACCAAGTGGAGGGGTTTCTTTTTCTAGAGAGATGCTTCCTTTTGTCTGTGTTAATGTTTAAAGGGATTTGTTGAATGTTTTTCCTTTTGTTAATACTGCCATTTAGTTGTGTAAATGTGCATATTAGAAGTGTGTTGAGGTTTTGTGTTTTTAGATAACCTGAGTAGAGTTTTAGATCCCTGAGTTGAATGAGTGGTACTGGCTGGGCAATTGGAGGGAAATCGATGGCCCTATTTAACGCCAGTCTCTACCAGATGCAGGAGAGAGGAGAGGTGAGCTGTGTCACCAGAGCCATGGTATGTTGAGTTTTGTTAAGTTATACATTAAATTAAGTTCACTGTAAATAAATTGCTCACCTTGGAAACCTAAAATGTCTGCATAGTCTGCTTCCCTACCACCTCCCTTGACGTTCGAGTCTGACTACTTCACACGGCTCTCCAACGGGAGATCGAGAGACCAGTGTCAGAGTGTTAAAGAGTAGCTTGAAATTTGGAGCTGCTCGCATAAAAAGAGAAATCGACAATATTCAACATATAGACACCACGGCGCCAGCTGCTCAGGCCCAAGGCTGGAGCTGATCAACAACTCCCTGATAACGACTGTGTGTTGACTATTGTTCCCATCCCATGCAAGGCCACCTGGATTGGCTAGCAGACTGTTTACTTAGCCTGATAGGGCAAAGGACACTGTCTCAGCTGAACTATGGACACGCACACACATACACTTACACTGATAAGCACTCACACATCCCCCATCCCCTTCCAATGCCTTCGATGCTTGTTGCCTCCTGGGAACACGAGGCGGGTCTGGACCCGCCTCGTGGTGAGTGTGAGCACCACAGTCCAGGATGAGACAAGGAACATCCACGAATACATCACAAAGATGGCCCCAACTGACAGCGTGCTCAGTGAATACCTCAGGCTGCAGAAACCCAAGAAAGTGGAGGAAGGCGAGGAACCATCATGGAAGGACAGGCCCCTGCATGGTATGTACCACCGCCAGATAGAGGAGGTGGCTGATATCCAGAAATCCTACCAGTGGCTGGACAAAGCTGGAATGAAAGACAGCACGGAAGCACTAATCATGGCAGCACAGGAACAAGCACTAAGCACAAGATCCATTGAGGCTGGGGTCTATCACACCAGGCAAGGCCCCAGGTGCAGGCTGTGTAAAGATGCTCCAGAGGCAATCCAGCACATAACAGCAGGGTGCAAGATGCTAGCAGGCAAGGCATACATGGAACACCATAACCAAGTGGCCGGCATAGTATACAGGAACATCTGTGCCGAGTATAACCTGGAAGTCCCAAGGTCAAAATGGGAGATGCCCCCAAGGGTGGTGGAGAATGACCGAGCTAAGATCCTGTGGGGCTTCCAGCTCCCGGACTCACATGCCATAATTGACGCTTTTACAAGGATAAAGGAGATGCTGCAGGCCCAGGAACTGTCGTGTCATGTAATGGCTTCCAGTCACAGCAACCCCACAACTAGTCGTCTCCGCCGCAGCCTTGCGAGCCCGAGTGTGTTCGTGTTGGCTCACTGAGGTTTGCCACGCCTGCCTCCCTTCAGTCCGCCCCCCAGCTCACCAGTTTCCTCTTCGTCGTCATAGATTAGTCACTCACCCTTGCTGTCTCGTTTGGACTTCACATCTCCAGCCTAATTTCTGGCAAGGTTGTGGTCAGAGGATAAGGAGAAATTTCAAGTATGGAAAAGCAAACAGTAAAATAAAAACTGTCTTTAACGGTAAGGCAATTGTATGCTGTGAGCATACAATTGCAGTTCTGCATGGCTTTCCGCAAAAGTGTTTCTTAGACCATGCACAAGTGAGAAGCACTGCCTTCTTCCAATGTTCATGAGGACCCTCTGAATGACTTTAAAGGTGTACTTTGGTCTTCCTTTAGATACTCTATGTTGAGAGCAAGACGAAGGCCCATCAGCATGGAAATAGCACTCGAGACATCCCTCAGATTAGACAGGACTACTGCCACCTCAAGGACAACCAACGCATCGATGATGTTGTCTTCTTTCACCATCACAATGCCAACTTTCATCCTCTTAGTAAACGTGTCTTCAATATCTGTGGGCTATAAAAGGGTTCAAAGACAAAAAAAAAAAACCCCAAAAAAATAATTTACCATACTTGACTTGGAAAAATACACAATATCCCTTGTGCTTTATAATTCATGTCTTTCCAAAGATGAGCCATACTGATGCCTTGGATGATGGTGATTGGCTTTGGGTAACACTTATTAGTTGTTAAAGTTTTTTGGGAATGAGATATGCACCCCCACATTACAAATCCACTTCTTGCTTTAAACAAAGACCAAGTTCATAAATAACAGAGCACGTCTTCAATTGCAAAATGCAAACAAAAATTTTAATTTAAATTTACTTGTGCTAAATATTGGCTGTCCTCTGAGTTAAATGTGACTGAGAATACATGAAATGTTCAAACTGGAGCTACACTACATTATCAGAATGTGGCTCCACAGACAATGCTTCTTTAATCAGTAACAGTTTATTTTTCCACTTATATCAACAGCATGAAATAAGAACATATAGACATGGCTGGATAGGTTAGAGAACCGGCATTGAATGACAACATCCACCTTTACCCAGCTGCCCAATGACTCTGGGTCAGTTGAACACTTACATCATCATCGAAACATTTTATGAGCCTAGTTAGCCCTCCTATGCCACTCTTGGTTTTGTACAGCTCCATGAACCTCTCCATATCGGTCAAGCCCAGCAAAGAGGGACCCTTTCAGGTCAACAGACATAAGACGGGAAAATTCTGCCACAGCCTGAGCAATGTAAGAAGAGGGATGGGGAGTACAGGCAGATTTTTTTTAATGCTTTGAGACCTAAATTTAAGCAAACCATCATCTGAGGCACAATATTGAAAACACACACACAAAAGCAAACAAACAAAAATACGCACTTTACCTGCCGTTACGAGAACAAGGAAGTTCAGAGAACAATAAGCTCCGTCTTGAAATCTTTTAAAGCAGAATGAGTGTGAAAACAACTCTTATGTGATGTAAAACTGGAGTAAATGTGGGATGTAAAAGAACACTGATTAAAAGGACAACTAACAATTTCCTTATTCCTTAGATGTTTATCTTGATGAGCAATATATTGCTTTAGTCCAACAGCCTCATTAAAGTTACACAACAGGCTTTTTACAATAAAGCCAGCAAGTCCATTACATACTCCTTCTGTGACCCCATGATCTCTTAAATTAACCTGTAAGGCTTTTTTAGATCTGAAATACTGTGCACAGTCTGTGTATATGCAGGTAGTGGACAGCAATGTCTACCAAAAAATGCAATCTTTGCAAGTTCACCTCATTTAAATGAAAAAAACAAAACAAAACAAAAAAAACAGATGTGATCATCTAGACCTGTGAAAATAAATTAATGACAAACCTTCAGTTATGGATGTTATTACAACAACAAGAGCCTAAACAGTCTGCTCCATTGCTTTTGTTAATGAATCATTTCTTGGTAAAATATCTGAATATTTAGTTTATGCCACCTGCATGTGATCATCGATAGAGCAATATTACTTCTTAAGAAGTACCCTGACACTACAATCTTTATATCATTTGTTCTACAGAGCTATTAAATTACAATATAATCTGTGGTGTTTCCTGTATGAAAAAATACACAAAAGGTAACTTACCAGTTGACTCCATTGACAAAAATAAATGCCCAGCATCAAGTTTGGCTTCACAGACCTAAAAATAAAAATATATAATAATAATAATGGATTGGATTTATATAGCGCTTTTCAAGGCACCCAAAGCGCTTTACAATGCCACTATTCATTCACTCTCACATTCACACACTGGTGGAGGCAGCTACAGTTGTAACCACAGCTGCCCTGGGGCAGACTGACAGACGCGAGGCTGCCATATCGCGCCATCGGCCCCTCTGGCCAACACCAGTAGGCGGTAGGGTAAAGTGTCTTGCCCAAGGACACAACGACCAGGACAGAGAGCCCGGGGATCGAACCGGCGACCTTCCGGTTACAGATACGCTTCCCACAGATTCCCACAGATACGCTTGTGTTATATATGTTATTATTATATTGTTGTCGCCATAAAGGTGTGTTTGCATACAATTTGCAGCTATAAACAATGTTATTTTTGTTACAACACAGGGAATGCATTTAAATTGAAAGCTAAATTACACCCCCCCCCCCCCCCCCCCAAAAAAAAAACAAAAAACAAAAAACAAAACAAAAGTAAATGAAATGAAATTAAAAAATCAGAAACAACCCAAGGGACTTCTGCAGTATAGCATGCCAACTTGCACAATTTCATCATACTGATCACAAGAGTTCAAAAATCAGTCCAATGGAGCTGATGTTAAGGATAAAGTATTTCAGGGAAAGAAATAATAGCAAAATATCATTACTGCAAGAAATAAACACACTGGAGGACGATCTGATAAAAACTAATATAACGCTGGTTTGTAGACTATATTTTGTCTCAATCCTCAGTGCACTCTAGCAGCTTAGCAGGCAGCAGTAAATAAACAGTAAGTAAACTTAAGTGATTACATAGGGGTAAACAGATGACAACAAGCATAGCAGTCATAACCTAGTCAATTATTGTAAATATTGCCAAAATGAACTTACACCAAAATACAACAGCCTGTGAACTTGAAAGAAATTTACAAGTACAGAGACAATATCAAATAAGCTAGTCTAATATAGAGTTAGCTTGCTAATATCGCAACAGTGGTTTAATATGCAACCTTAAAGCTAGCGGCACAATAATTTTGATTTGGTCCGTGCTACATAAAACCACAAAAAATATTCAGTTTATTAGGTTAAGTTTGGCCATGACACATAAGCTGGACCTTGTTGGCTAAAGTAACATTAGCTAAAGCAAACATTTCGGTAAAAGAGAAAAACACAAATCATGCCATAAATTCAAAACATTTTCCAAATTTTGTAGCTCTCTTTCCTCATAGTTATAACCAATGTTACTCACCTTGAAAGCAGATTCCAATGTAGATGATTAGAAAATGTCCTAGTAAAGTGAGCATGTTGTTAACCGCCAGTTTCCCATGATGCACCTGGATAGCAGTCACATGAAGAAGTTTTGAACCCTGCTGTGCTCAACTTCACTAAATTGTCAAGTTCACATAAGTTGCTGATTTAGCTGGACATGAGTTTTTAAGTTAGCTTTTTTGCCGTAATTGTTTTCAACTTGTAATTCAGTGCTATAGCAACAATTTCAGTTATCTATTGTCAAACTGATATAGAATAATATGTTACAATAACAAACATCTGGAATTACATTTTACAGTGTGGTGATAAACTTGATTGGTCTCAGACTCCTTTTTTAACAGATTGAGTGACTGCTTTTGCATCTCATGAACCTGCTATAGAGGAGAGTGATGACAATTCTGATTTGCGGCTTTGTGCGCCCAGCTATGAACAAACAGTTTTTGTCAACAAAGAATCAGAGACTGAGGGAATTTCTGGTTCACCATCCAAAGACAAAGAGACGATGAATGGGGCGGCTAATAGTAATACTATAGACGTTGTAATTCAGCAGCAGGGGATGCCCTCCACGGGTTGTTGTATACCTCAGCAGGATTATTTAGCTTCCCTGTGTGTTACCTGTGCTAAAGACTGCTCCATCATTTACCATGACTTTAGAGACACTCATGCTGTGGCCCAGTCAAAGTGTTGTAATGATGAAGCTGTGTTTATCTGTTCAGGGGGAGCATATGAAGAAAAGACCATGTTTCTGCCTCAGTGAAATTAAAGACTGTCTCAAGTGTTGCTCCCACAGCCGCTTCACATGAAGCCAAGGTTCCAGAGGCAGAGACTCATGTTCAGTGTACTTTGGATTCCTGCATCATGAAGGTTGCGTCTGTTTCCGCTAGAGGCTCAGGTGAGCCAATTCAGCGCTCCGTGGCTCCTATGCCACTGTCTGTCTCTGCTGGAGGGTGCGAAGAACCGCTCCAGCCTCATGCCACGTCAGCTGGGGGTTCTGGTGAGCCCGTCCAGGCTCATGCCACGTCAGCTGGGGGTTCTGGTGAGCCCGTCCAGCCTCCTGCTCCACCACCTGTGGCTTCCACGCCGTCGCCTGCACCACCACCACCTGCAGTGCCATCACCAGTAGCTTCCCTGCAGTCGGCTGGTCCTGCCATGCCTCAGCTTGAGGACGACGCCTCCCAAGCCACGTCCACACTACCGTTGACCACCCGCCAAGCCACCCGAGAGGTCTCGTCGCCACCATCGACTGCCAGCCAAGCCGCCCGAGGGTCTTCATATATGTCCACTTCGCCGCCACCCAAGCCATCCAAGTGTGGTCAGCCTCCTGATCTGCTTAGTCACCACCGTTGGACTCGTGGCCGGCCCCCTGAACCTTTGAACTATGAACTACTGAGCCGTTGGCCTCCTGGTCAGCCACCTGAACTGTGTAAACTCTTGTGCTGCTGTCGTCCGGGTCAGCCCCCTGAACTAATGAACTATGGACTGTTGTACCGCCAACCTCCGCGCCAGCCTCCTGAAACTTTGAGTTTTGGACTTTTTGCCTTGTCTTGTGGACTTGTTTTAGTCTGGGGTTCCATGTTGAATTTTTTTTCTTTGTTCATTATATTTAGTTTCACCTCCCCTGTCCTGTCATTAGGCTCATGTCAGTCAGCTGTTCCCCCATGTGTTCCTGAGTACCCTAATCACGTCCTGTGCATTTAAGTCCTGTTTTCAGTGTGTCACTGTCAGATCGTCTGCTTTGTTTCCAGGCCAAGAGTTCGTGTCAAGTTTTCCCATGTCAGGTCCATGTTCCTGTTGTAGGTTTTTTTTTAAATTTAGCTCACCCAGTTTAGTTTATTGTTAGTCTTACCTTTTGCCTTTTGTTTGCAATTATTTTGCCAGCCTCAATAAATGGCTCGTTTTTTGTTATTCAAGTCACGTTTCACATTTTGTTTCATCTGCATGTGGGTCCACATTCACTCTACACACACTCAGCCCCGCTGATTGTGACATCAATTCAGTTTTATTTACAGTGGGGCAAAAAAGTATTTAGTCAGCCACCCATTGTGCAAGTTCCCCCACTTAAAATGATGACAGAGGTCAGTAATTTGCACCAGAGGTACACTTCAACTGTGAGAGACAGAATGTGAAAAAAAAATCCATGAATCCACATGGTAGGATTTGTAAAGAATTTATTCGTAAATCAGGGTGGAAAATAAGTATTTGGTCAATAACAAAAATACAACTCAATACTTTGTAACATAACCTTTGTTGGCAATAACAGAGGTCAAACGTTTACTATAGGTCTTTACCAGGTTTGCACACACAGTAGCTGGTATTTTGGCCCATTCCTTCATGCAGATCTTCTCGAGAGCAGTGATGTTTTGGGGCTGTAGCCGAGCAACACGGACTTTCAACTCCCGCCACAGATTTTCTATGGGGTTGAGGTCTGGAGACTGGCTAGGCCACTCCAGGACTTTCAAATGCTTCTTATGGAGCCACTCCTTTGTTGCCCGGGCGGTGTGTTTTGGATCATTGTCATGCTGGAAGACCCAGCCTCGTTTCATCTTCAAAGTTCTCACTGATGGAAGGAGGTTTTGGCTCAAAATCTCACCATACATGGCCCCATTCATTCTGTCCTTAACACGGATCAGTCGTCTTGTCCCCTTGGCAGAAAAACAGCCCCATAGCATGATGTTTCCACCCCCATGCTTCACAGTAGGTATGGTGTTCTTGGGATGCAACTCAGTATTCTTCTTCCTCCAAACACGACGAGTTGAGTTTATACCAAAAAGTTCTACTTTGGTTTCATCTGACCACATGACATTCTCCCAATCCTCTGCTGTATCATCCATGTGCTCTCTGGCAAACTTCAGACGGGCCTGGACATGCACTGGCTTCAGCAGCGGAACACGTCTGGCACTGCGGGATTTGATTCCCTGCCGTTGTAGTGTGTTACTGATGGTGACCTTTGTTACTTTGGTCCCAGCTCTCTGCAGGTCATTCACCAGGTCCCCCCGTGTGGTTCTGGGATCTTTGCTCACCGTTCTCATGATCATTTTGACCCCACGGGATGAGATCTTGCGTGGAGCCCCAGATCGAGGGAGATTATCAGTGGTCTTGAATGTCTTCCATTTTCTGATGATTGCTCCCACAGTTGATTTTTTCACACCAAGCTGCTTGCCTATTGTAGATTCACTCTTCCCAGTCTGGTACAGGTCTACAATACTTTTCCTGGTGTCCTTCGAAAGCTCTTTGGTCTTGGCCATGGCGGAGTTTGGAGTTTGACTGTTTGAGGCTGTGGACAGGTGTCTTTTATACAGATGATGAGTTCAAACAGGTGCCATTCATACAGGTAACGAGTGGGGGACAGAAAAGCTTTTTACAGAAGACGTTACAGGTCTGTGAGAGCCAGAGATTTTCCTTGTTTGAGGTGACCAAATACTTATTTTCCACCCTAATTTACGAATAAATTCTTTACAAATCCTACCATGTGGATTCATGGATTTTTTTTTTTCACATTCTGTCTCTCACAGTTGAAGTGTACCTCTGGTGCAAATTACTGACCTCTGTCATCATTTTAAGTGGGGGAACTTGCACAATGGGTGGCTGACTAAATACTTTTTTGCCCCACTGTATATAAGGCACAATAGCAGTTTTCTCAAGGCACTTTTTTATTTTAAAGTTTATTTATTTTGGTCCTTAACACAGCTGTTCCCAACCACGATGTCATGTTCTGTGTGAGGATGCTCTCCACAGCGCCTGTATAGAAAATCCTGAGGATCTTTGGAGAGACCCTGAAATTCCTCAGTTGTCGTAGGTGATACAGGCGCTGCCTAGCCTTTTTGGTCTGGACCTGAATGTGGGCAGCCCATGTCAGGTCTGAGGAGATGTGGACACCAAGATACTTGAAGGACTGCACCCTCTCCACTGGAGCTCCATTGATGATAATGGGCTTGTAGTCTCTGTGCTGACTCCTTCTGAAGTCCACCACCAGCTCCTTGGTCTTGCTGACGTTCAGCTGGAGGTGGTTGTCCTGGCACCATGATGCCAGATTCTTCACTTCATCCATGTAGGCCGTCTCATCGTTGGTGGAGATGGCACCCAACACCACTGTGTCGTCAGCAAACTTCACAATGGTGTTGGAGCCATGGGTGGCCACACAGTCTGAAGTGTAGAGGGAGTAGAGCAGTTAAGTCAATTGGAGGTCACTAAATATTAAATGGGTGGGTAACTTTGCCAAAACAATGCCGGACTCTGTAGTTTTCTCTGGTCCCCTCCCCACCTGGACCTTGGAGCAACTGTTGTTGGGATTTGGCACTATGTAAATAAAATTGAATTGACAAGTGAAGCAGGCAAATCTTTTGTTGTAAGTTCATCTTGTTTGTTTGGCTCTGAACGAAAGCGGTCGCACTTTTCTCCTCACCCTTATCTTCTCTGCTTGGCTTCTCAATGTCCTTGTCTTGTCTCACCTGCTTTTTCTACTTTTGCCCTGGAAAACTCTCACTGTCTGTTCTCTAAAACCTAAAAGAGGAATTATGGATTTGATTAACTGGTCCCTGAATGCAACTGACACCCTCTTCTCAAGGAAAAGCCTGGGCTCGGGTGAGCCCGAGTGTCCTGGAGGGACGTTCCCTGCCGGATACACGATGGACGGGTGGAAGAACTGGAGGGTCGTGTGCCTGGTGGGACTGTCGATCGAGGACATTGACGACATCTACCTTTTTGGAACCATGATAACATGGTTGTTGCTGATTGGAGCTGGCTTGGCCCTGGCTTATTGAAGATTAAAGAAAGCGGAATCAGCTGTTCAAAACCCCACAAGGCTGCCCGCTGTAATTGAAATGATGGGACGAGTTGCGACTTCTCAAAATGGGCTCATTGAACGCAGCACGGATAAGATCTTGGAGAAGCTCAAGGCTGTCGTGAGCACTCAGACTATGCTCTCTGAGCGAAAATTGGATAACATCTCGGAGAAGCTCACGGCAGTCATGAGTACTCAGACTATGCTCGTTGAGCGCAAGATTGACAACATCTCGGATAAGCTCATGGCTCTCCAATGGGAGATTGAGAGACCAGTGTCGGACTGCTAGATTGGCTGTGAAATTGACATGCAGTTGTTCGCACTAAAGGAATACCACCATCATTTCATGCAGCTACCATATCAGTGCCAGCTGTGGTCTCAAGGCTAGAGCTGAATATAACAAATTCTCATCCTGATGACAGACAGTGTTTAGACTGTTCCTAACCCCTTTGAACACTTATCTCCAAGGCCGAAGTCAAACAGCGGGTCTAAGTCCCAGCGCTGGATTAATAGCGCTTGGATGGATGGCCGTGGGTAATTTGGCTCACCCCCTTACCCACCCCAGTTGTTTGTCATGTGGTTTATGGTGTTGTGATGTGTATGTATATGTGTGTGCGCTCTATGCTGAGGAGTTTTTTTTTTTTTTTGTTCTCATGACCTCCCATATTGAGCCCAACATGACTAGAGGTCTCTTTCTCCCCCTTCTCCACTTGCCCGTTTTATTGTACATGTCATTGTTTTTTTTTTTTTCCAGATTACTACCTGTCTCTGACCTATCTTCCTATCTTCCCACAACATGTCTTTGCTATGTATGTATGGTTGGGGGGGGGGGGGGGGGGTGTCCAGTTTCATAGCAGGTGTAAACACTGCATGTGACAAATAAAGGTTTGATTGATTGATCTTGAATGTATTCACTCTAACCATGCAAAAATGCCCCCCGAAGGTTTCCTCCCAACCAGTCTCCTCTGCCAGAATCCAAAAAATCAACAGCAAAATCACCCACACTCCTTCTGCCTTGTCAAGGTGTCAGCAGCTTGTAAGCTACTAAGTCAGTAGTAGAGTCTTTATCAAAACCCTGCATCAATTTTTCCAGAAACTCTACACAAGTTATATTCATTTTACCAGCCAACACTACCAGAGCCTTCATAAGCGCTCACAACAAATCTTATTTCAGACGTTTCCAATGAATAAGCTGTCTAAAATCTTTGAGTAAAGAATCCCAGACACTTTTGCCAGGATGAATCCCTCTGATTTATCAGTGACTGGTGGTGAGGTATTACTGTGGGCGGTGTGGTAGTGGTGGAATCAAAGTTTTAATTTTTGGCTCTGATTGTGAATTATACCTTTAGTTTTGACAATCTTGTTGAAGATTTCTTCCTGTTGATGATAAAGATGATGAAGATACCTTATCATGCTCACCTAAGAGCACTCCCTGGCTGGAGAGAGCCTTCTTCAGGGGATCTGTTCCTGCTGCATTGAATGCTCAGTAGATCGTTTTCTTAAGCCAGGAGGAGAATTCTGGACACATGTGCAGAGCACAGAGGTAAGGTTACGATACGGGAATGCTTATGGGGATTTCTTACTAGCCTCTACAGAAGAACCTGTTTCCCTTGAACTACTCTCCCGAAGTTCAATGAATGATCTGCTCCAATACGCTACCACTGAAAGCGGTTATCTGCAGGGCTGTATCGAGAGTCATTAATTTTAATCCCAAGCGAGTAGCAATCTCCTGATCTAAAAAGTTCTGCTCTGCTCGATTAAGGCATTAACTGTTTCTGAATGAGGCACACACACATACCAACAGAGGAGAAAAGAGAGAAAAGGGGAGGGGAAAGACCGAAAGGCAAGTCAAGCCAGGAGTAGAAGGGGACCGTGACACTACAATATGGATCTGCATTGATAAGTGAAAAACAGATTCAGTATTGGCTAATTTCTAAAACATTTAAAAAGCAGACTATGAAGTGGGTGATGCTTATTATAACTGGCTGGAAAATTAGATGCATACAATGCCCCTACTGCTGAAATGAATCAGTTTTTATTTGCCCCAGTGTTGCAAAGTGCCCCAGTACCCTTAGCTCAGGGATAATATTTACTTCTATTTCCTGCCCAGCATGGCTGCCTTGGATGTAGTCAGCATGTGTCCCTTGATCCTGGTGTACACGAATGGGAGAAACTGCTTAGTAAAACGGCAATCAGCTTCCCCTTACATTTACCCATGAGCTTCTCAGCTCCACCACTTCCCTGCAGCTGAGCTAAAGCCACGTCCTGCAACCATAACTGCCTATCATATTTAATTTCTCATTAACTTAAGCAGCTGGAATGTTGTTCCAGCTGGACCATTCCAGCTTAAACGTCATCAAATTTAACCTGCATGTAGAACTGCCAGCTTGTTTAATCTGTTGTATTACATAAACAAAAGGGCTTGCATCTCTGACCTGTTACTGTTCAAGCTTTTCGCAAATGTTCGAGATGCAATGGCATCTCTGCATCTGACATAAAGATATAAAATAAATGTAACAGAGATCTCCCAACGTCAACATAATTAATTTAATGTATTATTGACCATCCGACTGTCATCAGTCCCAAAGATCATTGTCTACCGGGATAAACCTAATAGCTATGGAGCAGTGCATGAGAAGCTGATGTGAAATGTGACATTTGTGAACCCCTCTGCCTCATTTGGTTTAAGAAATACCTTTGGCAAATTACAGGGAAAAGGGCAACTTTCACAGCTCCTTGAGATGAAAAAGTGCCTTTTTTTCAAACGCTGCACAGAAAAACAAACAATTACATTCATGACTGCCTTTATTTACTCCATGATTGAGCAACACAGGCAGACAGTAGCAGGTGGATTAATTAAGTAGTGCCTGAAAACTTTTATTCTTTTCGCATTGTCACATTGATGGATGGCTGAATAAAGTCAATGAGATGGCTATCAATACACCAGAGCAAACCAGTCCAAAAACAGCACAAAAGGGATCTTAGCTAAAGAAGAAAATGCAAAAAACTGACACGCAAAAACAGGTGTGCTGTTGGTGAGATCCCTTTTTAGTTATGGCACAGCCTCTTGATAACAACAAAAAAAGCAAGTAATTGGAAATGAAGAAGGCTGAAAATGCAATATAACATGCCAGCAGCATCTCAAATTGCCTAGCTTTAGCATCTTTTGATGAGGTTTCTCATTAGAGTTCTGTACAGCCCAGAGTTTGGAAATATCACATAATTAATTAAAATGATAGGGATGGAAAAAGTGGGCTGTCAATGATAGGATGGGAGAGGGCCTTTACATATTCATTGTTGTGATCAGAGCCCATTTATCTGCCTATGAATGTGCCTGTTGACAGCGACCATTGCCTCTTATGTGAATCTGGACTCCTGGGCTGGTATCTTGTTTCCAGAGCATTGATAGAGCTTCCAGCTTCTATTGCTGTGGAGGGATTCAAAAGCTTTATTTAGTTGTCTGAGAAATCCAGGGAGAAAGAGAGTGAGACCTTGCCAGGCTGTTTTCATCCCCTTTATCATCTAGTTTTCAGATTCAGATAGTGAGATTCTGGCTGTGTTCATATCTGTTTTTTCTCCTACACATGTCGGCTTACGCATGTCATGCAGAGAAAAGTACAAGAAACTTAAATCTATCGTCTCCCTCTTTATCGGTTTCACAAATACTACAAGTTTATCCACCATTATTACCTCCCCACCATCCATTTATCCTGCATCACTTATCCTGAATTTGTGTAACAGTATAATATAGAAATGTTTATAGAGCAAGAGCAGGTAAAAAAAATGCATAAGTGACCAATTGCAACCAAACAAAAACGTTGAAACAGAAAAGGGGTGAAGAGGTGACACAAAGAGCATGTGAGGTCAACACACACACACATGAGTTAGATTTATTTAGAGGAGAGATTAGTCATGTCTCGGTAAAAGAGGAACCGTCCTTGTTGTCTCGGCAAGGAAGAGGAACAATTCACTTTAAGACAAGAACGGAAAGTACTAGCCATGAAAATAGAAGATGATCTTCTGGGTTAAAAGCCATTGTGGTGTTGATCTGATCTATGTATAAAATGTATCTGTGACGCATGAAGGGGCGTCAGTAAATCAAACCCTGATGCTATAAAATATCTGTTTATGCTTTGATTAAGTCGAAGACTACTTGCTGTCGGCGTACAGAGTGTCTTCCCACACGTGTGTATTCATTAAAAATCATTGTTTGACCAAGAGCTTCTGGACCAAGGGTGGTTTGTACTCTCCCTCCTCAATTTTGAACCTTAACAGTGTGTAAACAAAGATAATATTTAATCCAACTGAGCCATTTGAAGGTGTCCAGTAGACAGTGTTGGGGAGTAACGGAATACATGTACCGCCGTTACGTATTTAAAATACAAAATATGAGTAACTGTATTCCGTTACAGTTACCGTTTAAAAAGGTGGTATTCAGAATACAGTTACTTTGTTGAGATAAATGGATTACACTGCGGTACTTTCCTGTTTCATATTGTCGCGGGTCAGGACTGTTTGGGTTTTGTTTGACAGCTACGTTCTGTTGTTCCAGGCGGCAGCGTTACGGTTGCCATGGTTACAGGGCGACGCTCTCTCTCTCTCTGCGACTGTGTGTTTCCTGGGTGAGAGAGCGCCTTTTCATTGTTGTTGTTGTTGTGCTAAGCTAACAGGCAGAATGCTACAAGCATAGCTCTAAAGAATGTAGCATCATGGGCAGTGTAGTCCGTGTTGCAGGGAGAATGGACTGCCATACACGTTATGGGTCTGTGAGCACGAGGAGGGAGAAAAAGGGGAGTGGAAAGGTACGAGTTGTCATCGAGGAAAAACGGGAGCTGGAAGCATGTAAATATAATAATAACCACTGCAGCCAAGAAGAGTGCCTGACGAGCCCAGTTGTAAGCAAGCTATTAAGACTCGTACACCGTGTTCGTGTTTTCCTCCGAAAACAATAAGTTCCATTGGAGCAGCCTTTCAACGCCTCTCTCTGTCTCTCGCAAGAAAAGTTGACCAACACAACAAAGTAAAGCTATTTTTCGGCAACGAGCCTACAGGGACCCCGCCGTATTAGTCAGAGGTCCCTTTAGTACAGTTCGGAGTCGCGGACCTTCAGTAATAGTAATAAATCACACAGCAATAGTACATTCACGTTGTTGTAAAAAGCATGATAATATATTAAGTAATCCAAAGTATTCAGAATACGTTACTGTCATTGAGTAATGTAACGGAATATGTTACAGAATACATTTTGGGGCATGTATTCTGTATTCTGTAATGGAATACATTTTATAAGTAACCTTCCCAACACTGCCAGTAGATGCTGGCAACTTCTAATCTGGAAAGTTGTCTTCAATCTTATTGCTTTAGTTGAAAGTATGAATCAAAACACCTTAAATATCAGTATGACAGCTTTGAAGAGTTAGTTTGTCCCAATTACCTCTCCTGGAAGAAATGCTTTAATATATTAGTTATTTAGTGACAACTGAATAGTAAATGGATAATAAATGTAATTATTTCACTTTGAAAAGGCAGAGTGTCACTTCTGTGTGGTCACATCACCTGTGTTGCTAACCTAAGTTTTATTTACCTACATCAAATAGCCATTTACAAGTTACTAATAGATAGTCAAAAGTAAACCTAAATGTCATGGAGCAGTAATGTGGCAGGCAAACTGGACCCAAATGCAACCGGAAACTACAACTCAGTGGTAGGCCATGTAAAAAACACAGAGCGCAGTCAGTGGATGCTTAGGTGCATAGTGCAAAGAGGTCACCAGCTTTCTGCAGAGTCAGTTGCTGCAGAACTTCATATGACCTTCTGATCAGCTCAAGAGCAGTCCATACAGAGCTTCATGTGGTTTTGCATGGCCAAGCAGCTGTATCCAAGCCTTACGTCAGCCAGAGCAGTGCAAATGCTGGGCTAACATAATGTTAAACCCTATGGATTAAGATTGGGAGGTCACTCAAGTTCATACATGTTTTAAAGCAGACTAGTGAATACTTCTGGCAATACAGTGTAATATTTCAGTATAAACCTATTTTAACTTAGACAGATTAAAAAAAAAAAAAAAGAGGGAAACAAAACAAAAAAAACCCCCTAGATAAAGCATTAAAATTCTGTGAGTAAACCAATGTACAATCCTACTGTACGAAAATGTAGCCAAAATTTCCCACTTGTGGGACCTGCCATGTTGCACTTTTGGAGCCAGAGTCTGCATGGTAGTGACTTGAGGTGGAGTGTCCTATCCGCTAACATGGAGGAGGTGGGGTTTATGACCCTATAAACCCCACCACCAGACACCAGGGGGCGATAGAGACATTTTGCTTCAATTTTGGGGCGCTATTATGTCATCCATGTTTTCTATAGTAATTGGAACTGTCATGTGTCACGGGACCAAGTGGTCAGTCTCAAAACTGACTCGGGTGCAGAAACCCAGGATAGAGACAGCAGGTAGTTTTAAAATATATTTATTTATTGATTTAGTTTTTGAAAATGTGGCAAGAACAAAAAGCAGTGAAACGTAGAACTTGGCGTGGGGAACGTGGATCTAGCGAAGGGAAATGGGGCCTGAGATGCAGCCTGGAACAGGGCAGTTAGCAGCCACACTAAGGAGAGAGGACAACGGAGTTAGGGAAGTAGTCGAGTGGAGCTCTGAAGTTGGTAATGTTACAAAACCCAACTCTTTGATATTTGGGCTGAAGGAAGAACAACATTCGGTGTTTAATGCTCAAGCAACAATCACTTTAATCAATACAATTCTCTTTATTCTATACAACACTTTGAGCCTTACAAATGTCCGGACGGGAGATTTGCACAGGAAGGTGTCTGGCAAAATCTCGAAGTGTCTGACCATTTCTCCCATTCTTTTAGCTTCAGCCCCCCTCCAAACTAAGCATTCACATTCTTTCCCTCTCATTGAGCCTAAGTTACGACCTTGGTTTCCTGTTCAGTATGTTTTGTTCTCTCTAATCAGATAAGTCCAGGATTCTACACAAACAGCATTTCTTATAAATCAGCAGTATAATGCATCATAATACAGCGTAATATCCCATTCCTGTTTTTCTTTAAAATAAACAATTTTATTACAACTTACTTGGGGAATTCCATAACTCAGCATCCAACATCAAAATCCACTGGGGCAGTCCCAGCAGCACATTAGACTCTCTAGTCTAAACAACAGTGTCTCAGTAACTTTCCACTAGCAGATGGTCCCCTGTTATCTACTCTCTCCTAGGCAAGCGTGAGCGAGAGTCTACAGCATTCTACCCCCCAAGGACACGTAGTCTAATGCCTTTATTTTCAGGGCCACTTAATACTACAATATATGGTTAGATGGCATTTTAGTTAATATAAAGTGTAGAATTGAGGCATTTCAAATAATTCCATCTCAACAGTAAGTATATTATGTAGCTATTCTTACTTGAAGACGGAGGAGAAGAGTGATGAAAGGAGGGTGACGTAAATCCGGGGTGAGCTGAGCAGTGTGGAAAGTCTGACCTGAGATCCAGAGGATCCTGATGGAGTGTGGTGGCAGGAGGGTAGGCAGGTGAGGCACAGAGTGATTTCAAAAATGTTGGTTTGGTATCCTGAGTCCAAGACGGTAGCTTAAGCCAGACGTTTGAGACAAGGTGAGTCCAGGAACTGTAGCACAGGAAAGTATCGTTAGCAAGCTAAATCACAAAGAGCACTCGAAACATGAGAGCCAGCTACCAACATGGGTTGATTCATAGGCTGCATCCTTTGGAGGACGCATTTGAAGGCAAATTACATCACAGCCAGGCGATGAAAGCTGTCCCAATTCAAAGGCTGCTCCAAATGCGTCCGACAAACGTGTCTCTCATTTCGCCGAATTTCAAGGATGGGTCGGGTGTATCCTTTGTGGTGCAACCTATCCCAGAATTCATAGCCAATTTCAGTTTTCAACAATGGAGGAGGCTACTTAGTTTTAAAATGACTGTTATTACTCTTTTTAATACTTGTTCCTGAGTAAATCTGTTTGGCTGAGATTAGAGTTATAGTTTTCTCACAGCTGAATAAACATCAAACAGAAAACTGAGATGGTAGAGAATTTACTCCAGAGTTTATTAAACTCCACCGAGACAGCAAGTGACGCAAATCTGAAGTCTAGACTGTCCCATTTCACAGCCTTGCACTTCCGGCCTTCTCGGTCCTTGGAGGAACTGGCCCACACAGACTGCGAAGGCCGGGTCCTCTGAAGGATGCAGCCCCTGAATTGGGACACACGTGAACTTTTTATGTAGCCCGCCTGCTCCAGTTTATCTGCTGGTGGGTTTATTGCAACTGACGACCTGGTAAATTAGGGTAAATACAATCATGTCACTAATATGAAAAAGACATGCAGCCTAACATCTTATAGTTCTACTACATCTAAAATCACTCTGCTGTTAATTTGTTTGCTGGATTAGCCATTACCATACACACTGTGTTAGAGGCTTGTTGCTAGCTAGTTAGTGATGCTACACACCTGTTACTCTAATATTCTGTATTTTTGAATAATTCTGCAGTTTTTGTTATCCATTTTTAGACAGAGGTGACATCAACTGCACACTCCACAGAGGCCCAGAGTTACTGTTAATATCAGAAATGTAATGTTGTTCTTTGAGATTTCAACATCAGACTGAGGAGGATATAAAACTGAAGATTTAAACAGTTTTAGATCCATTACACTCACAGAGCACTCTACAGCCTGCTAACATGGAAACTTTAGATAAAAACAGAATTGGTTGCGTTTACGGTAGCGCCTAGTCTACAGTGACTGTAGACTCTGTAGACTCTGGCTAAACTGAGTGCTAAAAAATTAATCAGTGGAAAAATTAAACATAAATTTTAACTTAAGCTGCCAAACGAATGTAGTTGGTTTTAGTACATAAGTATTGGGTTTTGTAATTTTAATCAATAGTTAATGATTAATGAGAGGTTACTGAAGTGCAAGCTTTTTTTTGGTGTTACATTTGGTGTTACTGTCTTTCCATATGTGGCAAGAGACACAATACATGCTGCTCTTTGCACATATTTAATAATCAGCTTTGCACAGGTGCTTAAGCGAGTCCAGCCTGTTGCTCTTAAAGTATAATCCTCATAACAAAAGTACAGTAACAGTAGTTAGTGACTGAGAAGCCAGGTGCTTTTCTCTTGATTTATTTAGTCAGGGTAAATTCATTCATTTGCATGGATTAGCTAAACAAACTTTACAAAATCAGTTTTCCGAACAGCCGAATTTTCATCTTTTTTTGTTGTTGTCCCGTTTGGATCTTTAGCCATCAGAATTGTTGTCTCAAGGCCAAGAAAGATGCCAAGCAGATTTACTTTACCAAGTGGATCATCATGGCCTTGCCATATTGTTCCATTTGATTGACCTTTATTATAATTATGTATTTATTTTATTTTATTTTTGGTTGCTGCAGACGGGACAGACATGACTGGGGGATAGGACAGGGAGAAAGAATGAAAGAAAGAGAGGGAGAGAAAGAAAAACAGAGGGGAGAAGAGACGGTGAGAAAGGGGGGAAGAAAGAAAGAAAAACAAACAAAACACCTGGATCACCTGTATGGAGAAAAAAAAAAACAGAAGAGAAAAAGATCTTGGGCCATCTTCGTCAGCTACATGTTCTTGACCTTCTGTTAGGATAAGAGTGAATTTTAAGACGTTTTGAAGAACCCTGGCCTTTTGGACAAAAAAAATATCTAAATATTTGAATTCGATACAAGTGTAACTTTTGTCACAAAAACCTTAGAATATAATTTTGGAATGTGACAACTATAAACTAGACAAAAATAACTATTTACCTTCTGACTCATAAAGCAAGTCCTGAATGAAGTTAACCAGGTCCACGCCAGCGGAGCCCGGAACCAGATAATGGATGGATGTCTTGCAACATTGCCGTAGCGCAGGTGATGAAGACTGCATCCCAAGCCCGATTAGTTATGGAGTCTTTTAAAATGTTTTCCATATTTTTGGGGAAGGATCAAATTGTTAATATTACTTTACCTTTCGAAGTAAGTTTCAGCCGAAAATGATAGCGAGGTGTTTCTGTTGAGCTAGCATTTCAGCAAAAAACGTTATAAAATAAAAAAACAGAATAGCCGAAAAATTAACCATAACAATAGCCACGTCTTAAATTCGTAGTATTCACAGACTGCAGTGTAATTGTTCCAAACTTAAACACTCACCTGATTGTTCGCGCCAGCAGTGTTGTTGGAAGACGACGCCATCGTTCACTGAGGGACAAGTCAACAGCAGCCCCCACCCGATACAATGCGCGCTACTTTGAGAGCATGGGAAATGACCACTTCTCACTTAGTGGCTGGGAAAACGTCTCATAATTGATCAGTTACGGCATAATTTGTACACATTACTGCTTGAAAGAGCTTTAGTAACTGAGTTTTAGCAGTTATGCATGACATGTTTTCTAAAGCTTATCAAATAATACAGTGCAGGAGGTGTTTGATAAATTATGTTCATTCCCAGGTTTCCTGAAGGCAACATGAAAAATGGACCATCTTGAGCCTGCAGCGATCTGCTGTCACTCATGATTCCCCGCCCCTTTCTGTGTTGCCACGCCCACCAGGCCAAAACAGGGCCAAAAGTCTGTAACTGAAAAATAGAGATCTGAAAGTGAAAAAAAAAAAGCTGAGAGAAAAATCCAAACCTGAAGAATTTTTTTTTGTACATTAATTTAAAAGATCTGAATCTGAAAAAATGTAATCTGAGACTGAATAGATTTTTTAAAAATAATAATAATGAAAAAAAGATTACTGAAAATTTTTAAATAAAGTTTACTCAGAGAAATTATAGATAAAAGAACCATTGGGTTTTCAGTTAATACAAATATTCAAAACGTTTGATTTTATTTTAAATCCAACTCTTTCTTTTTCAAAGTTCACTCTAAAAATGGTACTTTTGCTTTCAGTTTACATATTTTCGATTTCAAATTTTTCTTTCAACTACACAAACATTATGGCCCTGATTTAACTCCATACTCCCTTCCTGTGCTGAATCATAAGCGTAAGCGAATCACTCAGGACTCGCTCACCCCCTCCCTCCTGTGCTGAATCATAGAGCGAGCGAACGAATCACTCACTCACCCCCTCCCTCCTGTGCTGAATCATAGAGCGAACGAATCACTCACTCACTCATTCACCCCCTCCCTCCTGGCTCACATCTTCTTCTTCTTCTTGGTTGGCAGCCAATGTTAAGGCGCATTACTGCCCCCTGGCTGACAGCTCAGTGGACATTTAGATGAGAAAATATATATTTGACACATTTGATGAAAATACTAATAAAATAAAAATAAACAAAATAAATGTTTATTAAGCAATTTTGATAGGAAATTGCTTAATTTTAGAAATGTTTTTGCTCTTTTTTGCTATATAAAATAGTTGTTTTGTTTTTTTAGAATCATTCATCTTAGCAGTAGGATTTACATGAAAAGAGAAACAAATTAAGTTTGAGTGAAAATGTACATTTTTTGCACTCTCTGGTCAACTGACTCAGTGAATCAAATGACTCAAAAAACCTGATTCACTTTGGTGAGTGACTCATTAAAACTCGATTCAGTAAAAAGAATCAAATTTACCATCACTAGTAACAACCCCCTCAGCTCAGCAATGAGCAGAGGGGGGAGGGGCGCAAACGCAAGGCTCTGTTTGCCGTCTCTGCTCAGTGCAAACACAAGGGTGACTTGGAGCATGAAGCGAAAAAAAGTGAAAGAGAGGGCAGGAGAAAAAAAACCTCCCACGGCTCCCAATAAGGAGTCGGCTCGCATCGTTCACGTCAAAGAACCGGCTCTAAGAGCCATTTCGTTCGCGACCGACCCATCACTAGTAAACTGGACTACCCGACAGAACGACACGAGGACCCTTGGCAGTTTTTCGGTAAGTTAAACGTGTTTGTAAGCTAATCGATTACCACTGTCCTTAGCTTGGTCCTGAGTCCTAGCTAGCTAAGATGAGCACTCGGCTGTCGGGGAAACTTGTTTTGTAAAGTTCGTTTATGAATTTACCCCGACTAAAGAAATCAAGAGAAACGCCCCGGGCTGCTCAGTCACTAATTACTGTTACTGTACTTTTATTACAAGTGTTATACTGTAAAAGCAACAGGCTGCACTAAATGTGCACCAACAGCATGTTTTCAGTCATTTGACACATCTGTAAAGACAGTAACACCAAATTTTTTAAAAAAAGCTTATACTTCAGAAACTCCTCCATTAATCAGTAACTATGGATTAAACTGTAGAACTGAAAAAATTGTAAGAGAAGAGCTTCAGATCCTGGGTGTGTGAGGACAGAGAAGGATCAGCTTTATTTCAGATTGAGTTTGTGATGATTCTGTTCTCTTTGTGATTACAGGAGCTGCCCTCAGATTCAGACCTCAGCACCACCCAGTGACAGCAGAATGATCCTCCAACATGTTAACTGCAAAATGAACTGATGAAAACAGTACACCGGTTTAAGTACCACATGTGCTGTCAGTGAAAGGTGCAGCTGTTTTATTGATAAAGTTAAAGACAAAAAGTCAAACGGATTAATCACTCATGTAACTGTGTCACTATATATCAGCATTAACAGGACCTCAGTTTGGTGTTTCAGAGAGCTGCTGATCTCAGACCTGCACAGCTTCCATTTTAAACACTTGATGTACTCAGCTGCATGAAGAGCACATTTGATTTTCATTGACACAGTTAAATAAAACCTGATGAAGGTCAAAGGCCTTCACTTGTATGTTGAATTACAAACTTGTGATCTGGAATTCCTTTACAGTTTTTTGTCGATAGTGTGTTATTTACCATAAAGTGATTCAGAGTTGTTCATACCAGAGTAACCAGAGAGGATAATATATTTTTAAATATATAACTTTCTACAGGACTATCTTTATGTAAAAGTCCAGAGCCTCTGGGGAGTATCCGAGTATTTATAACATTACCCAAACCAAAGGTCTCCATCACAGTGTTCATGAAATGCTGGGTTTATCCATCTTCTGGACAGCCCTACATCGTCGTGTCAACCAGGACACGCCTCTGCAATGTTGCGTGGAGATCAGGGGCAGTACCTGTGGACTGGCAGACCGGGGTGGTGGTCCCCATCTTTAAGAAGGGGGACCGGAGGGTGTGTTCCAACTACAGGGGGATCACACTCCTCAGCCTTCCTGGGAAAGTCTATGCCAGGGTGCTGGAAAGGAGAGTTCATCCGCTAGTCGAACCTCGGATACAGGAGGAACAATGCGGTTTTCCTCCTGGTCGCGGAACACTGGACCAGCTCTTTATCCTCTCGAGGATACTTGAAGGTGCATGGGAGTTTGCCCAACCAGTCTATATGTGTTTTGTGGACTTGGAGAAGGCATTCGACCGAGTCCCTCGGGGTGTCCTGTGGGCGGTGTTGCGGGAGTATGGGGTGTCTGGCCCATTGCTCTGGCCCATCTCATCTCTGATTTTTGTGGATGATGTGGTTCTGTTGGCTTCATCGGGTGAGGGCCTCCAGCTTGCATTGGAATGGTTCGCAGCCGAGTGTGAAGCAGCGGGAATGAGGATCAGCGCCTCCAAATCTGAGGCCATGGTTCTCAGCCGGAAAAGGGTGGAGTGCTCACTCCGGGTCGGGGATGAGTTCCTGCCCCAAGTGGAGGAGTTCAAGTATCTTGGGGTCTTGTTCGCGAGTGATGGGAGAAGGGAGTCGGAGATCGACAGACGGATTGGGGCTGCAGCTGCAGTAATGCAGACGCTGCGCCGGTCCGTCGTGGTGAAGAGGGAGCTGAGTGTAAAAGCGAAGCTCTCAATTTACCAGTCGTTCTACGTCCCTACCCTCACCTATGGCCACGAGCTGTGGGTAGTGACCGAAAGAACGAGATCGTGGATACAAGCGGCAAAAATGAGCTCCCTCCGAAGGGTGGCTGGCCTCTCCCTTAGAGATAGGGTGAGAAGTTCGGCCATCCGGGAGGGGCTCAGAGTAGAGCCGCTGCTGCTCCACATCGAAAGGAGCCAGCTGAGGTGGTTCGGGCATCTGACAAAGATGCCCCCTGGGCGCCTCCCGGGTGAGGTGTTCCAGGCATGTCCCACAGTGAGGAGGCCCGGGGGCAGACCCAGGACACGCTGGAGAGATTATATCTCTCGGCTGGCCTGGGAACGCCTTGGTGTTCCCCAGGATAAGCTGGAGGAGGTGGCTGGGGAGAGGGAGGTCTGGGCCTCTTTGCTTAGGCTGCTGCCCCCGCGACCCGGCCTCGGATAAAGCGGATGAAGATGGATGGATGAATGGATCCATCTTCTGGGGTGGGCCTACAGAGTAGTGATGGTAAATTTGATTCTTTTTACTGAATCGAGTTTTAATGAGTCACTCACCAAAGTGAATCAGGTTTTTTGAGTCATTTGATTCACTGAGTCAGTTGACCAGAGAGTGCAAAAAATGTACATTTTCACTCAAACTTAATTTGTTTCTCTTTTCATGTAAATCCTACTGCTAAGATGAATGATTCTAAAAAAACAAAACAACTATTTTATATAGCAAAAAAGAGCAAAAACATTTCTAAAATTAAGCAATTTCCTATCAAAATTGCTTAATAAACATTTATTTTGTTTATTTTTATTTTATTAGTATTTTCATCAAATGTGTCAAATATATATTTTCTCATCTAAATGTCCACTGAGCTGTGAGCCAGGGGGCGGTAATGCGCCTTAACATTGGTTGCCAACCAAGAAGAAGAAGCTGTGAGCCAGGAGGGAGGGGGTGAGCAAGTCCTGAGTGATTCGCTTACGATTCAGCACAGGAGGCAGGGGGTTAGTGAGTCCTGAGCAATGACTGTATAAAAGATGGACGACGCGACACCGCCTCCTCCCATTGTGCAAAAATGAAGCCAAAATATCCCGCTTGTGGAGGCTGCTATCTCTCAAATTTGGAGCCAGAGTCTGCGCAGTAGTGACTTGAGGTGGAGTGACTGTGTAACACTCCAGCCCACATGACCGCAAACACGCCCCCTACACTTTTTACGTAGCCCGGCGGCTCGAGTTTTTTGCTGGTTTACCGCGACTGACAACTCATTTAGTTAATGTATATTCAACCATGTCACTGTTATAAAAAAAGACAAACAGTTTATCATCTTATAGTTCTAAAATCGCTATGTTGTTAATTCGTTTGCTAGATTAGCTGCTAGCATACGCACTGTGTTGGAGGCTTGTTGCTAGCTACTTAGTGATGCTACACACCTGTTACTCTAATAGTCTGTCTTATTGAAGGATTCAGCACTTCTTATGTTTTTTTTTATCCATTTTTAGACAGCAATGAGATCAGCTACACACTCCACAGAAGCCCAGAGTTACTGTTAATATCAAAAATATAACGCTGTCCTTTGAGATTTTGACATTTAAGACTGTGAGTGTAATGGATCTCAAACTGTTTAAATCTCTACAGCCTGGTAACATGGAAACTTTAAAAACATCAGCATAAGGTTTCAGTAGTGTAGTCTAATTTGTTCTTTTCATTTAATAATAATCCATATTATGTATAAGAGCTACATTCAACCTGGAGAGAAACTAGTGAGGGAGACCATCAGGACCAAGCTGGGTTTCTGCGTCCAGAGGTTTGGAGAAACTTCTTCCCTTTCTTTCATCACAGCTGTCCTGTGCCAAAAGTTCTGTTGACCCACTGAAAGAGGCATCATTTAAGAAACACCAGGAACACTGAAGCTCATTGCATAGGACAGCGGCGACACACGACGCATGTGGCAGGGCTTACAAGCCATCGCTAACTACAGGACGACACCACCTGCCTGTGACAGTGACGGCTCCCTCCCAGATGTGCTTAACAACTTCTATGCTCGGTTCGACAGGCAGAACGACGTGGCGGCGAGGAAGACCACCCCTCCTCCGAACGACCAGGTCCTGTGTCTCACTACAGCTGAGGTGAGGAAAACTCTACGCAGAGTCAATCCACGTAAAGCTGCTGGACCAGACAACATCCCAGGCAGAGTGCTCAGAGAATGTGCTGATCAGCTGGCAAATGTTCTCACCGACATCTTCAACATCTCTCTGAGCAGTGCCGTTGTCCCCACGTGCTTCAAGGCCACCACCATCGTCCCCGTGCCCAAGAAGTCTTCTGTGTCCTGTCTCAATGACTACCGCCCTATCGCACTTACACCCATCATCATGAAGTGCTTCGAACGGCTCGTCATGAGACACATCAAGACCCTGCTGCCCCCCTCACTGGACCCAATGCAATTTGCATACCGCCATAACCGCTCAACGGACGACGCCATCTCCACTGCACTCCATCTTGCCCTGACACACTTGGACAAGAAGGACTCACACGTCCGAATGCTGTACATAGATTTCAGCTCAGCATTTAACACGATCATCCCCCAACAACTGATCGGAAAGCTGAGCCTGTTAGGCCTGAACACCTCCCTCTGCAACTGGATCCTGGACTTTCTGACCGGAAGGCCTCAGTCAGTACGGATCGGGAACTGCACCTCCAGCACCACCACACTGAGCACTGGGGCCCCACAAGGCTGTGTGCTCAGTCCTCTGCTGTTCACACTGCTGACTCATGACTGTGTAGCAACACACAGTTCAAATCACATCATTAAATTTGCTGATGACACGACCGTGGTGGGTCTCATTAGCAAGAACGACGAGTCAGCGTACAGAGAGGAAGTGCAGAGACTAACGGACTGGTGCAAGGACAACAACCTGTCTCTGAATGTTGACAAGACAAAAGAGATGGTTGTTGACTTTAGGAGGACACGAGGCGACCACTCACCGCTGAGCATCAACGGCTCCTCTGTGGAGATCGTTGACAGCACCAAATTCCTGGGCGTACACCTGGAGAAGGACCTCGGCTGGTCCCTCAACACCAGCTCCCTGCACAAGAAAGCCCAACAGCGTCTCTTCTTTCTGAGAAGACTGAGAAAGGCCCGGCTTCCACCACCGATCCTGACCACCTTCTATAGAGGAACTATTGAGAGCATCCTGAGCGGCTGCATCACTGTCTGGTTTGGGAGCTGTGCCATATCAGACCGCAAGACCCTACAGCGGATAGTGGGAACAGCAGAGAAGATCATCGGGGTCTCTCTACCCTCTATTGAGGACATCTACACCACACGCTGCATTCGCAAAGCCACCAGCATTGTGGCTGATCGGACACACCCCTCTCACACACTCTTTACACTCCTGCCATCTGGAAAAAGGTACCGAAGCATTCGGGCACGCAAATCCAGACTGTGCAACAGCTTTTTTCCACAAGCCATCCGTCTCCTCAGCAAAAAGGGACTGACTGATAAACACGCACACACACACATACACTAACATTATCACTCAGCTTAACTCAAATACCTCAAAACATTGAGACTGGACTGACTAACCAACACAAGCGCAAACACACTGACCTACACCACCAAACCATCGCACACACCAACCTGTAAATGCTCTTTTGCACAATATTATTACTAGATATATTATATATTATTATTTTTTTTGCACTAACTTGTCTTGTAGCACCTTGGTTCCTGGAGGAACGTTGTTTCGCCTCACTGTGTATTTTTAAACTGTATATGGTTGAAGTGACAATAAAGTTGAACTTGAACTTGAACTTGATCAAGCAGAACTCATGATCTTCACCAGCAGCTCCCTCACAGGGAAATCTTCAGCACTCCTCTGTAGGCCCACCCCAGTAGATGGATAAACCCAGCATTTCATGAACACTGTGATGGAGACCTTTGGTTTGTGTAATGTTATAAATACTCAGATACTCCCCAGAGGCTCCGGACTTTTACATAAACATAATATATTCAGTCCTGTAGAAAGTTATATATTTAAAAATATATGATCCTCTCTGGTTACTCTGGTATGAATAACTCTGCATCACTTTATGGTAAATAACACACCATCTGCAAAAAACTGTGAAAGAATTCCAGATCACAAGTTTGTACTTCAACATACAAGTGACGACCTTTGACCTTCATCAGGTTTTATTTAATTGTGTTAGAGAAACTCAAACGTGCTCTTCATGCAGCTGAGTACATCAAGTGTTTAAAATGGAAGCTGTGCAGGTCTGAGATCAGCAGCTTTGTGAAACACCAAACTGAGGTCCTGTTAATGCTGATATATAGTGACACAGTTACATGGGTGATTAATCCTTTTGTTTTTTTGTCTTTAACTTTATCAATAAAACAGCTGCAGCTTTCACTACAGCACATGTGGTACTTTAAACTTTGTACTGTTTTCATCAGTTCATTTTGCAGTTAACATGTGAACATGTTGGATGATCTGTCTGCTGTCACTGGGTGGTGCTGAGGTCTTAATCTGAGGGCAGCTCCTGTAATCAAAGAGAACAGAACCATCAAACTCAAATATAAATTTTATCCCTCAAAATTGAAATAAAGTTGATTCTTCTGTCCTCACACACTCAGGATCTGAAGTTCTTCTCTTACATTTTTTTCAGTATTACAGTACACTACAGTACTTCAATCCATAGTCCCTGATTAATGAGGAGCTACAAGGTACAAGCTTTTTAAAACAATGTTACTCGCTTTACAGATGTGGCAAGAGACTGAAAATATGCTGTTGTTTGCACATATTTAATATTCAGCTCTGCACATGAGCTGAAGCAGGATGCAGCCTTTTGCTTTTACAGTATAATACTTGTAATAAAAGTACAGTAACAGTAATTAGTGACTGAGTCGCCCAGAGCGTTTCTCTTGATTTCTTTAGTCTGTGTAAATTCATTCACCTGCACGAGTTAACTAAACGAACCCTGACTGCCGAGTTCTCATCTTAGCTAGCTAGGTCTCAGGACCGAGCTAAGGACGGTAGTTACGGATTACAAACACGTTTAACTTACCGAAAAAGTGCAGCAGGGCCTCGGGTCCTTCAGTCGGGTAGTCCAGTTTACTGAAGAACACCTCAGGCTGTCAGGGTAAAACACTGTCGTGTTTTCGTAGCGTAAACGCTGGCCCTCCTCTCAGAGCCTACGCTCTATCTGCTATTCCTGAACAGAGATACGCACGTTTCTCCGTGACTGCAGCTGCCAGTCAAAGCTGTTATGATGACGTTTCACCCCAATTTAACATCACCGCGGTAGGAATTAGAATCAGAGTTATGGGAGAGGAGACCCCTTGGATATCAATCAGCGAGATGAGAACTATTGAAGACAAAAGAAAGAATCTTTGGAAAAAAATTATCTGAGGAGAATAAATTTATTTTAGTCTGACCCCAGTCCCATCTGCTAACATGGAGGATGGGACTTTATGACCCATACTGTAGCCAGACACCAGGGGGCGATAGAGACGTTTTGTCTTCATTTTTGGGGAGCTGCCGCGTCGTCCATGTTTTAAACAGTCATTGGTCCTGAGTGATTGCTTACCCTACGATTCAGCACAGGAAGGGAGGGGGTGAGTAGCTCAAATGTGCTGTTAGCATGTTAGCAGAGCGATGCTACTGTGAACCGAGGAGCTATTGTCTTGATGTGAGCTTCTACTCAGGGTTTTTTCTTCCAGTTAAGAGCAGAATGTTTTTTGTTAAGATACTGGATGTTGTGTTTTTCTCCACAATTTTAATTATAAGCTAGATATATTGCTGCTAACAGCAACAGGGATGAGTCAGTGAGTCAGTTGGGCTTGTGAATCATGATTCATGAGTCAGTAAAGTGATTCTCGAGTACTGAACGATTCGTTCATGATTCGCGCATCACTACTACAGAGGAGTGCTGAAGATTTTCCTGTGAGGGAGCTGCAGGTGAAGATCATAAGTCCTGCTAGATCAATGTCATGAGCTTCAGTATTCCTGGTGTTTCTTAAAGGAAGCCTCTCTCAGTGGGTCAACAGAACTTCTGGCACAGGACAGCCGAGATGAAAGAAAAGTTTCTCCAAACCTCTGGACCCAGGAAACCCAGCTTGGTCCTCATGGTCTCCCTCACTAATTTCTCTGTGGAGTGTGCAGCTAATCTTATCGCTGTCTAAAAACCTAAGGAGTGTTGAATCATTCAATAATACAGACTATTACAGTAACAGGTGTGTAGCATCACTAACTAGCTAGCAACAAGCCTCCAACACATTGCGTATGCTAGCGGCTAATCTAGCCAACAACAGAGTGATTTTAGATGCTTTAGAACTATAAGATGATTGTAACGGAGTTACACCGTCCCGGGCCGCAGACAGCTGATCTGGGCGCATACACGCACCACCATAAGGGGAATGCTAAATTAAATGTGTCTGGCCCAGTGGTCACTAGAGCCCAGGCGAAGGCTGGATGCCAACCCTTGCCAGACTTTGACAGTAGTCTGTGCGAGGGTGGCACTAATGGGCCAAGAAAATCCCGCCGCCAATGCCGCTTTGAGAAGCAGCTATGGTCAAAGGGGCCGGACACTAAGAGCATGAAATGGGATGTACCAGAAAATATCACTTTGTTGCAAAGGGAGGATGAAACGTTGAAAGTTTTGTTTGCTAATGTGACTGAAGGGGGAACTGGAAAATGGGGTGGGAAAGAGAAGTTCATTGTTGACAAAAATGTGTTGTATGCAGTTGACGGTGACCACCAACGGCTTCTGATACCTTCTAGTTGTAGACCCCTCATTATGCACCTAGCACATACCCTCCCCTGGGCAGGTCATCTGGGTCGCCAAAAAACCTATACGTTTCTTTTGGCCGTCAATGTACACAGACATACAAATATATTGCCGTACATGTCCTACCTGCCAGAAAACTTGTCCAGCTCGCAAGTCAGACAGGGCCCTGCTACAGCCACTTCCGGTCATCTCCACCCCCTTCTGTAGGATAGCTATGGACATTGTGGGTCCTCTGGTAAAAAGTAGTCGGGGTCATCAGTACATTTTGGTGGTGTGTGATTATGCCACTCGTTTCCCAGAAGCGTTCCCCTGCGTGCGCTCACGGCACCCAATGCTCTGCGTGCACTGGTACAGCTGTTCTCCCGGGTGGGGATACCAGATGAGATTTTGACCAACCAAGGGACTAACTTTACCTCTAGGTTGATGCAGCTCTTCCACAACCAGCTAGGCATCTCTGCCATCAGGACGTCACCCTACCATCCACAGACAGATGGGTTGGTGGAGAGGTTCAACCAAACTGTGAAGAGGATGCTGCAGATGTTTGTGTCAGACACTGGGAAAGACTGGGACCAGTGGCTACCCTTCCTGCTGTTTGCGTACAGAGAAGTTACCCAGGCTTCCACTGGTTTCTCACCATTCGAGCTACTCTATGGTTGGGATGTGCAGGGGCCGTTGGATCTCTACCGGAAGGGTTGGGAGTCTCCTGCTTCTGCTCCAAATGATAAAGGAGTGGTGTAATTTGTGCTGGAAATGAGAGATCGGTTGGAGAGATACCATGAAGAGGCTGAGGTCAACCTGCAAGACGCTCAACGAAGCCAGAAGACCTGGTATGACCAACAGGCCCGGCAACGTGAATTTCAACCTGGTCAAAAGGTGTTGTTACTTCTCCCCTCAGCCAACAGTAAACTTCTGGCGAAATGGCAAGGGCCATACATAGTTCTTCGCAGAATGGGGCCAGTGACCTATGAGATTCATCATCCTGAAAAGAGGAAACCGAAGCAGACTTACCATGTGAATCTCCTGAAAGAATGGGAAGAACGTCCCCACCAGGCCCCTGCGAAAGCTCTGATGGCAAGAGAAGTGCCAAGAGAAGGGAAGACAGAACCCGAGCAGGGAGCCGATCCAATGTCTCCGGTGCTGACTCATCTTACCCCACAGCAGGCTGCTGAGCTACTCCATCTCTGTGTTCAGTTAACCCCGGCAGGACCACCCTTGTCGAACATGTGATGCGCCTAAAGGATGGACATCCCATCCGCCAACGTCCATACCGGGTTCCACAACACTTAGTGGATAAACTGCGACAGGAGGTGGAGAAGATGCTGGAGCTTGGGGTGATAGAGCCGTCCTGCTCAGAGTGGTGTAGCCCGGTGGTCATCATCTTCAAGAAAGATGGCTCCCTACGCATCTGCATTGATTTCCGGAAGCTTAATTCCATTTCAGAGTTTGATGCCTACCCCATGCCTTGAATCGATGATTTGCTGGAGAAGATCGGACCGGCCAGGTACATCACCACCTTGGATCTGTGCAAAGGTTACTGGCAAGTGCCACTGGAGGAGTCTTCTCGACCGTACACCGCCTTCAGGACACCTGCCGGCCTGTTCCAGTTCACGGTGATGCCATTTGGCCTACATGGGGCACCGGCCACCTTCCAAAGGCTGATGGACAAATTACTACAGGGGTGTGACCCCTATAGTGCTGCCTACCTGGATGATGTAGTGATCTTCAGCAACACCTGGGAGGAGCATCTGCAGCACCTGTCCGAAGTCCTGGGAAGAATCCATAAGGCAGGGTTGACCCTCAACCCCTCTAAATGTGAGTGGGCACGGAAGGAGACCCGCTACCTTGGCTACCAAGTGGGCAGAGGTGAGGTGCGCCCGCAGATGGATAAAGTGGAAGCTATCCAGAACTGCCCTCGGCCTCTCACCAAAAAGGAAGTCCGGTCTTTCCTGGGGCTGGTTGGCTGGTACCAAAGATTTGTGTCCCAGTTTGCAACTATTGCGGCCCCTCTTACTGCTTTGACCAGAAAGGACCAACGGAATCCTGTCACATGGACAGTGGAATGTGAACAAGCCTTCAAAGGGCTGAAAACCTGCCTGTGTACGACCCCAGTTCTCAGGAGCCCAGACTTCAGGAAGAGATTTCTGGTCCAGGTGGATGCCTCCAAAAGCGGCCTGGGAGCAGTGCTGGCCCAAGGGGACCCTGGAGAAGAGCATCCGGTCCTATACCTAAGTCGCAAGCTGCTGCCACGGGAAACCAACTACTCAACGGTGGAGAAGGAGGCCTTGGCCATTAAGTGGGCACTGGAGAAACTCAGGTATTATTTACTTGGAAGGGAGTTTGAGTTAGAAACTGATCATCGAGCGCTCACCTGGATCCATTCCATGAAGGACCATAACAGCTGAATGACACGCTGGTACCTTTCACTGCAGCCTTTCCGATTCACCATCCGTCACAGACCAGGCAAGCTCAATGTAATGGCAGATTATCTCTCCAGGTTGCCGCACAACGCCAACCTCCGGGTGGAAGGGGATGATGTGACGGAGTTACACCGTCCCGGGCCGCAGACAGCTGATCTGGGCGCATACACGCACCACCACCATTAGTTTCTACAATTACCGTGGCTGCACGTCTTTTTGTCGACCGGGCAGATAAAAAATAAGGGGTGAGAGGTATATTTTGAGCGGCGCAGAGGGTGGCCAACATATTTTCCCATTTACCTTTAATAAAGCAGGTCGCGTAGACTCGCTGTGATCGCTAACCCCCCGATTATACGGGGGTTATGCAAGCCGATGGTATGGTGTTCCGGGGTTTAAATAGTGGGTTCGCGCGCGCTTGATAGGTCACGTGAACTCCATTATTTTTTTTGTTTGTTTTTTTGTTATTGTAAACACTGTAGGCTGCCTGGAATTGGCCATAAATGTCTGTATATACATATATGTACTGTAGGAATACAGCTGGAAATAAGCTGAGGGGGAAAGATTGTTTGGTAAAAGAAATAATAAAGAGATGACTATTATGCCTAGTGGGAGGGGCCATGGGGTATAAAAGAAGGCTGTCAGGGCCTACCTGGGTTCTTTTAAGTGAGATGTTACAGAGAGGGTAACATGCAGACTGTGTTTTGTATATAGATGTTTGTTTTGTGTTGACTTAAGTTAGTTTCCTATTTTCTTTGTAAATAATCTTTTGTGCACCTGGGAGGCCGGCAGAATAAATTATCCACACTAAATGCTTCCTGACTACACCTGCATTTGTTCTGGAGAAGTTTAGGAGAGGACCCCGCGACAATGATAATCTGTATGTCTTTTTCATAATGACATGGATGTATTTACCTTAGTTGAACGAGTCGTCAGTCGCGGTATACCCATCAGCAAATCAACTGGAGCAGCCGGGCTACATAAAAAGTGTAGGGGGGTGTGTCACGTCCAGCGGGTGTGTGGGCGGGAGCATGACACAGTCGCTCCACCTCAAGTCACTACTGCACAGACTCTGGCTCCAAAAATGCAAGATGGCAGCCTCCACAAGCGGGATATTTTGGCTTCATTTTTGCACAATTGGAGGAGGTGCTGTCGCGTCGTCCATGTTTTCTACAGTCATTGCTCTAAACATATTGTGCGTTGTTGGTCTTGTGTGCTACCCAGTAACATTCAATGTTTTTTATTTAGTTTTACTTATGCTTATGATGGTTGTTGCTGTGGTTTCCCTACTGTGTTTTTCTCTTTTGGTTGTTTTTTTTTTCCCAGCAGGTGATCAAGTGGAGTTTTATTGTCTCTCTGTCTCTCTTCCCCTCGATTTTTCTGTCCCTCTCCTTGTTTGGAGCTTTGTCTCAACTTCTCGTCCTCATCTTTCTTTTTCGTATCCTCGGTTCCGATTGTAATGACTTAAAAGTTAAAAAAAAAGTTCGAACAAACTATGATAATCAAGTGGAAATTGGATCTTTGGAAAAAAAATTAGGAGACAGGGTTTATGACCTATACTGCAGCCAGAAACCAGGGGGCGATAGAGACATCTTTGCTTCATTTTTGGGGGAACTATTAGGTACTGTTTTCTACATTAACTGAAGCTGCCATGTTGCACTTTTGGAGACAGAGTCTGCACAGTACTGACTTGAAGTGGAGCTGGTGGCGTTATTTTTGTGTCTCCATTCTGTTCAAATGTTACATTTTGAGGAGAAAGTTATTTTGAGCAAAGAAAAACTTAATTTGAGTGAACAAAATTGACTGCTGTGTGCAAGAAATATATTTCAGTGTTTGTTACTATCCATACAGACACACAATAACAGCCCCTTTTGCTCAGTTGTTGGCATTTGCTCTTGCTCAGATCTCTGCTTTGTGTGCTGACAGACATCCGTGGACCTGCTCTCAGTGTGTCGCTCCATGCACGCTGAAATCTTTCTGTACACTGTTATAAATGTGCCACAAAACCAACCAATCACACACTTGGATGCAAAAATTCTGATTGGCTGTTTTAGTCTCCAATTGGCTAACTAGCTACTGCATTCCACAAAATCCAGTGGAGTGGTTTGGTTTAAACTAGATTAAAACACATTTTTGGTTAGTATTTTTATTATTTTATTTTAAAATATATCATTTTTGTTTGTTGGTGTAGTATAGTGCATTGTTTTGACCTAAGTTCTGGTGCCACCATCCTCACCTGACTCATTCTTTGGCTAGCTCTATCTTATGTCTTCTAATCCTGAACAGCAACACGAAAATAGAATGTCCCGGCCACATGTAACGCGTTACTGTAATCTGATTACTTTTTTCAAGTAACGAGTAAAGTAAGGGATTACTATTGCAAAAACGGTAATTAGATTACCGTTACTTTCCCGTAGTAACGCTGCGTTACTGTGTTACTAAAACCGTGATTTTTTGCGAGAATGTCTCATGACAGTGACGTAAGCGAGTGCGCCGTTAGTGACAACAGCTGTGTGCAGATCAACAGTGGATCATATATCGATTGTGGGAGAGAGTATGAGCGTGCAGCGTTTAAAGCGTGGAAGTACTGACCTTACTTTGAGTTTGATTCCATAAAAAGTGACAAAAACATTAACGTCCATTGTGCGTGGGAAGAAAACGTCTTTTTACAGCGAAAAAACCCCCTAAACTTCCAAGCAAGCACCGAGTGCGCAACGACGTAATGGGAAATTCACAGAGAAACTTGCGGATTCTTCAACTGACCGCGGCACACCTGCACCAGGGTAAACCTCCGCCTACCGCAGTCCTGCTTTACAGGTGAAAATAGAGCAACAGGACCGCTGAGTCTTTGACTTTATTTATTTTCTGCTGTGTTTTACTTGCATCTATTTGAAAGAGTGAGTGTAAACACACAAAATATTTTATTTTATGTGCTGGAATGTGTAGAAAATAGATTTAAATGTTAAACTAATTTATTCAAGTCAGAGAATGTTGCATATAATTAAATTTTTGCTTGATGCATAAAGTTAAAAGATTAAAACTGATAAAACAAGTTAAAAAAAAAACTTTTCCATTTGATTACATTTTGTATGATGGATTATGTAGAAAAAGTAGAACTGGGCTGAAAGATCTATCGCTTTATCACCTCTTCAGGTTGTAAATCGTGTTTTTAAAAAGTAACTAAGTAATTAGTTACTTTTGAAAATAAGTAATCAGTAAAGTAATGGGATTAATTCTTTGGGAAAGTAATCAGTAATTAGTTACTGATTACTTTTTTCAAGTAACTTGACCAACACTGCATGTAACATAAAGGGCATGCGGCCTATTACACTAATATTTGCTTGCTAACTGACGCTAGCTAACTTGCAAACTATGTATATGTATTGCTGCAAAGCAGTCAGCAATGCATCATTATATGGTACTATAATGACCTTATAGTACCATGTCACCCCATTAGAGCACTTCACTCTCACACTGCAGGCCTACTTGTTGTTCCTAGAGTATTTAAAAGTAGAATGGGAGGCAGAGCCTTCAGTTTTCAGGCCCCTCTTCTGTTGAACCAGCTTCCAGTTTGGATTCAGGAAACAGACACTATCTCTACTTTTAAGATTAGGCATAAAATTTTCATTTTTACTAAAGCATATAGTTAGGGCTGGATCAGGTGACCCTGAATCCTCCCTTAGTTATGCTGCAATAGGTGTAGGCTGCTGGGGGATTCCCATGATGCATTGGGTGTTTCTTCTTTAGTCAACTTTCTCACTCACTATGTGTTAATAGACCTCTCTGAATTCAATAAAACTTGTTATGAATCTCTGTCTCTCTTCCACAGCATGCATTTATCCTGTCTTCCTTCTCTCACCCCAACTGGTCTCGGCAGATGGCCCCGCCCCTCCCTGAGCCTGGTTCTGCCGGAGATTTCTTCTGTTAAAAGCGAGTTTTTCCTTGCCACTGTCGCCAAAGTGCTCATAGGGGGGTCATATGATTGTTGGGTTTTTTCTACTGTATGTATTATTGTAGGGTCTACCTTACCATATAAACCATCTTAAGATGACTGATGTTGTGATTTGGCACTGAATAAATAAAACTGAATTGAATTTAATAATTTTTCCTGAGATCAGCTATGCTTCATGGCTTGCCATCAAGGTATTTTGCCCTGATTTAAAACTGTTATGGTAGCCACAACTTTAATTAAAGTTACAGTAAAATTTAAAATGTCTTTAAATTTAAATGTATTTACAACATAGAATGACTTTGGCATGATGTCTGGATTGCAGTCACTAGCAAGTACCATGATATTCTTCACTGATTGGATAGGGATGACCTGCTTGACTGTTGCCATTCATCTCTTTAGAGTGTCCACTACATCTTTGTCCCTCGACCCCAGGCAGATCTTGAAAACCTTTGTAGAAAAAAAATATTAATCACCTCAGGACAAAAGGAGGTCTCACACCTGAACATCTCTGGTGGTCTACAAGAGGTGGACGAAGGCAAGACACTTGAGTTACCAGATCATAAAAAGATTATTTTTTAAAAAATTATTTAAGTGTTGAATTTGAAAATATTAGTGAGCAGGTAACTGTTGTCTTCTGACATTAACAAATTAAATACTTGCATTCAGATTATGGTACAGAAAGCCCACACATATTTTTTTCAAGAATTTTTTTTGTTATACGGTTTAAAATTTGAGTTGATGAGTTTGTTATGATTCCAGGGTGGTTGCAGCTGTTAATTCTTTTTCCGTGCAATCCCTAATGCATTTTAGCACATCTGGTAGATGTTGCTGGTGATTTTATTCATTCTTGCTTTTTAATTACTACTAATCTAAATTACTGTAAGAATAAAATTAAAACAAAGGTCACCTCTTTTAATGGTTCAATGTAATGTATATGTATTTAGAATGCTTACACAAAGGAACATTACTCCAACAAGTACCTTTTCTGGATTAATGAATATTATGCGTTTGTGGATTTGAAGGAGCTTCAGGATCAAGGCATTGACTGGGAGTGTGCTCTACTGCAAGATTAATCTAACAGCCCAGTTGTGGTTCCTGAGGTTGAGTGCCCACTGGATGAGGAAGCCCTGGAAGGACATCAGAGAACAATGAATCCTTTGGAACATTCCAAGTCACACAGTCGTGACCTGCACATACGATTCTTGCAACAGGTGTCAAACCAACAGTGACACCTGTTGCAAAGACCAAGGAACTGATCGTGGACTTCAGGAAGACCAGGAAACACTTGACCCCTGTTTCAATCCAGGGGGTCAGTGTTGACATTGTGGAGGACTATAAATACCTTGGAGTACACATTGACAATAAACTGGACTGGGCTAAAAACACCACAGCACTTTACAGGAAGGGCCAGAGTCGTCTCTATTTTTTGAGGCGACTGAGGTCCTTCAACATCTGCCAGAAAATGCTGAGGATTTTCTATGAGTCTGTGGTGGCCAGTGCGATCCTCTATGCTGTTGCATGCTGGGGGAGCAGGCTGAGGGTCGCAGATGCCAACAGACTTAATAAACTGATCCGTAAGGCCAGCAATGTTGTGGGGATGGAGCTGGACTCCCTCAAGGTGGTGTCGGAGAGGCGGATGCTGTCCAAGATAAAGACAATGTTGGATAACACCTCCCACCCACTCCATGACATGTTGGTCAGTCACAGGAGCTCGTTCAGTGAGAGACTGAGATTACCGAAAAGCACCACTGAACGACACAGGAAATCATTCCTGCCTGTGGCCATCTCCCTGTACAACGCATCCACTTAACACACTGTTTGCTGCTACAACTACACATGTTTCTTTTCCAAATATTTATTTATAAGTGACTTATGTATGTATGTATGTATATATATGTATATATTGTACTATTCTTAGTTAGCGTATTGTCTGTCTTGTCTTAATGTTGGTTTAAAATGGAGCACTGTAACAAAAAATAATTTCCCCCAGGGATCAATAAAGTATTCTGATTCTGATTCTGATACTTGAAAGCCAACACTGTTCAAAGTTCTCAAATACTCTCCTTCTTTGCTAAAACATTCAGATTACAACTATACAAGCAAACAAAGCACTTGCTTGGTATCTCAAAATCATTTAGTTAAAACTAAATCCGTTGAATATGTTTTTACTGCAATTTAATTGTTATAGTTAGTTAAAACTGCAACAATTATTCATGAAAGTGGTCACATGGTTAGGATGAACTTCTTCAGTAAGAAAACTATGCCGGTAATTAGTCATAGGTGAACTTCAACCTACAGCTGCATCTGTAACTACAATTTCACAACATATTTAATGGAAGGGACTGCAAATTACTTAAAACACAGCCAAAAATCTGAACTATTATTTTTAATTGTGATGTCCAATGCCAATTGCGTAACGGTCCTCATTGAATTTATACATTAGGACATCTTTCCCTAAAACAGTAAGAGTGATGTATGCACAGGGCATTGTTGCTCTGTTTCCATATCTGGAAGACCCATATTCACAACATGGATATGTAAGTAAAGGGGTCCTTGCAACACATAATTGCCCACAGAAATGTTGATAGCATCGTCAGTCTGCTGGTATTTAATTATATAGGAACATAACTATGATCCAGAGAGGGGTCTAGGATACCTTGCGAAGGGTTAACTGATGGCACGGCCATAGCTGGACTGGCCATCGGCCATTTGCTCAGTGGCCCTGATGATTTTCTTTTTTTTTTTTTTTTGTAATGGTATAAACAATGAAAGGTGTTGGATTGGCCAGATGCTGGCCAGTGTGTAAAAATAACTCAGTTGTTTGGTGGTGGCATCGCGGAGCTTCCACAGATTCAGTAAAATGAACAAGTGGTGGAGGCCAGCAGGTGGAGGAGGGAGATCGGAGGCAGGACGAGGAGAGACCTGAGGCGGCCGCCGGTCCGAGTGTCAGGTGAACTGAACTTCAGGTAAGAAGTTATGACCTGCAGTCTGGCTGGGTCAGATATAAACCAAGTTTAGGTGTAGTTTTCTCTCTTGTTTGTTTATCGCCCACTTTGCACCAGAAAGAGAAAACCGCCGGATGTCGCGCTAAACAACAGCAGCACTTTGAAGCTTTATCAGCTGTTGTTAGAATTTATTTAATATTAATTTCTAGTATCAACTGATGTTTGCTGGAGCCTCAGCTGTAAACCTACTGGTCACGATATCGGTTTGGATATGTGGTGAGAGGGAAACATGAAGATGAAACCAGGAGATGTCCTTACTAAATCATCAGAGCTGAACAGGTGATGGAGAAACAGGTTTACCCTTTAGGTGACATGAATGAGTTGAAGGGAAGTTATCAACTGTTACTGAGAGACAAATAACACCAATATCATTTTCTAAGTAGCTGACAGCTGGTAACTGTGAAGGGGCGGCTCTAGCAAAGTTTTGCCAGGTGGGCAGGTAGGGCATTAACATGGAAAGGGGGGCACAAAGAAATACTTTATTTTCATTTAAAATGTCTGGCTGTTATTAAATAATTATCTGAAGCTTACAACCAAAGTTTTTATCTGATGTAAAATGAATAGAAATCATACATATACCAACAAGACTGTACATCACTGTCACAACAGCTTTTGTTTTCATTCAAAGGCTATATGGCTTTAATACCTGGTGGGCCGGTTTAGTCAAAATGCCCGGGTCGATTTTTTTGTCCCAGTCCAGCCCTGGGCACGACATGCAGTGAATTAATCTGAGAAGGTGCATCAAAAAATAAATGGCCGCGCCAGCGGTGCACATCGCAAATCAGACACATTAGTTGTGCCTCTTCTTAATGACGGTATCTTAACTAACAACCCCAACTACCAGATTCAACTTGTAATTGGCTAAAAATAACTTAGCCTACTGGTAAGAGGGATGTTGTTAGCTTTCCACATTCCGACACTTCAAAAGCTTCAGGAGCTGTCTGCTCAACACAGCATCAGCACCACGGAGATACACGGATACATCTGTAGACTCGAGACACAATGCATTTTTGGGACTTTCAGGTGTTTGGACCAATGTTTTATCTTCTGATCAAACCAGAAATCTTTAATGAGCAGCTGGATTTGTCTCGCATTAACTGGCTGAGTTAATGCCAGTTAATGCAACATCGAAGCAGCTGGAATCCACAGCTGTGCGTGTTCATGGAGCTGCATTTTCACCTGCTGGACATCACTACCTGACAAGTTTAACTGTCTTCAGAACATTGCAGAGACCTTATTGACAGTATTTGGCTCTACATATCTGTGTGAGCAGATTTTCTCTCACATGAGTCCTCAGGTAGCCGTCTGAATGCTGGACACTGGGAGACCTGTGTGTCTCAGTGGGAGACCAGAGATCACATTAACATGTGTATCTCTGAATTAACAAACATGCCATATTGGCCCAGTTTATTTTTCTTATCATTGTTGTGAGGAGACCATAAATAGACATTTGCATTTTATGTTGTACAGTTCATTTGCTGTTATGGATAAAAGTGTCTTTTTTTTGTTTCAAATAAAGCTGATAACTATTCGCTGATAGCTGCCAACATCTGCGAACAAATATAATTCTATAAAGTGGTTCTATATAGTGTGTAACTGTTAATATAGAGCATTATTAAATTTATTGCTAATGCAATCATATGGCACACTGACCTCTGAGGAAATTTTAGAAAGGTAGCCGACCCCAGATTTAGACTGATGTAATTTGTAGGCAGGAGTCAAAAAATTGTTTTTTCTTAAGTTGTTGGGCTAGGGCATGGTCGATCCAGACCCCTCACCCCAGATGCAGCGTTATCAGAGGAGGATGTGAAAGCAGCTATTGCTGTTTTGAGAGACTCAAAATAAGACACTATCTGTGGGAACATGAAAGCTACCTTAATTTATCGTCATTCAGTGGTCAGTGATGAAAAGAATGCAGCAAATGTCTTAGTCTTCCCACAGTTTGTGGACACACCAGGACTAGTAAGTCATCCTAATTTGTTGAATGACTGAAATATATCATGCAGCCTGCAGTGTCACTCATCACTCCCCTCTATGTATTGTATTTTTGCATTACAGATAGAACAAGATTTCAGACTCCTGTTTGGTGAGGTCACTGCCAACAAATGCTTGGAGAGGTGGCCCATCGATTTCAAAGCAAAGGTTGTAAAGGAAAGCCATGGACTTCTACCCACACTGAAAAAAATGTTTTTTTGGCCCTGTAATTATTATTTCAATTAGCTATATAAATTTTACAAAAAAATACAAATTCAGTGCTATTACTTTAAAATAGCAGTTTTTCTTGTAGTGCATTACTTGAGGATTGTTTGTAATTATGTGTCCTCAGTTTTGTATGTAAATTGAATCATTCGATCCAAGTAATATTCACTAAACCAATTGGCTTAATTAGTTGACATTTCCAAGTAAAATGTAATGGAGTGACATCAGTGAATATGGCCACCTTCTCTGCATTCAGAGCATGACGTCAAAGCCCCTCCCCACATTTGAGCGGTCTTTCTTCAGACATACCATGGTCCACATTTCGACGGTTGGCAGACTTGACGGAAACGGGAAGAAGTGGAACCATGAATGTAATAAGCGGAACAAACTTTGTACGTTCCTGTTGGCTCACCTACTTAAGTCAGTTTCTCCGCACTGAAAGCAGCTGCACTAGCAAATAGTGTATTTTCCTGCTAGACTTGCTGACTAACTTTCCTGGCAGGAGGTATGTCCATAATTTCCCACAGCACTTTACAGCTTAGATGGCCACCCAAACAACACACGCCTGCTGCCTTAACTAACGTCTTTATGAATAAAACGACCACGGTTGCTGCACCGCTGCCATGAGGTGTATTTTGAAAAAAAAATTTCACTCGATTTCACTCAAGTCTTCATATTGACCTGTTTTAAATTTGACACCGAGCTGACATATGTAAAAAAAATAAAAATAAATTAATATCATTGTGCATCCTTGAGTTAGTAGAAATTAGTTGAAAAGCATATAAATAACCTTTTTTTTTTTTTTTTTTACAGAACATAGGACCTTCTGACTGCTAATTTGAACTCCACAAGGTAAGATCAAATTAGTAACGATTAGGTTTAACTTGTCACATAATTTCTTTGTGTGGCAGTTTGGTTTAATTTTGAGATGGTCAATTTGTCTGTTTAAGGTGCCACAACATGAGATGGATGTGTAAGATATGTAGCTTTGAGTCAGAGAAGAGGTTGGGATTGTTAAAACACTACAGACTAAAGCATGGAAATGGTGGTCGCAGCCAGTCAGTCCCTTGTCTTCACACTGATTGCCCTTGCTCGTTTAAAACATTTAATGCCCTTAAGACCCATTTGTCTTGACACCATGTGAAGATGGTCACACAAAGTGGACCTCTTTCATTTACTTGTCTACTTTGCTGCTCTGTTTTTTTTTAATTCAGAGAAGCAGTATTTTGAGCATCTTAACAACCACTTAAGGAAGTTTGAAGTAGTTGCATGTGTCTTCAAAAACTGCAACTTCAGTACAAATATTTATTCCACCTTTGCTACACATAGACACAGAAAACACCAGTCACACACCCTTGAGGATTTTAAAACTGAAGTATTAAAAAGCAAACCCAATGAACCCATGTTTGCTCAGGATGAGACCTGTGTGGAAGAGAGCTTAGAGCTTTGGGATGGGGAACCACAGGAGTTGTCTCAAGATATAAAAGAGAAATTTGGCCATCTATTTTTAAAGTTAGAAAGCATGTTCAATGTCCCAAACAAATGCATTGATGAAATAGTAGATGAGCTTCAGTTTATATCCACCTCTGCATCTGGTCCACTTTTAAGAGATGTGGTGGTGTCCACCTTGAAAAGCCATAATTGTGATCTGGATCCAGCCATTATCTCAGATTTAGTGAAAAATCTTTGTGAGACACACCCTATAAGTACTGCCTTGGAAGAAGAACACATACTTGATAATTAAAAAAAAGGGCAAAACCTTCCAGTATGTCCCAATATTGCCCTCCTTGGTGCAGGTCCTAAGTAAGTCTTTTCAAGAAAACACATTTGAAGGTGAAAAAAAAAACTGAATATGACTTTAAGTACCAGACATTTCGTGATGGATCTCACTATCAAAACAACAAGTTTTTCTCTGTAGAGGAGAACAGAGTGAGTCTCATCCTGTACGTTGATGACTTTGAGGTATGTAATCCTATTGGGACATCTCGAAAAAAGCACAAAGTCACAGCTGTCTATTGGGTGTTGGGAAACATTCCGGTGCAGTTACGTTCCACATTGACATCAATCTATCTTGCAATTCTGTGTAATTCTCATTCCTGCTAACTTTTCGACTCAAAAATCAGTAGGGGGCAACGCACATGAAAATTGGTGCTTATTACGTCTTTTGCCTCTGATTATAGGTTTAAAAGTACCCCAACAAGAGCCTGTATGGCAGATGCTGATGACACTGAAAGACATTGTGGACCTTGTCATGTTTCGAGCCCACACTGAAGAAAGCATTTGCTATCTTGACAGCATCATTTCAGAACACCGAAGCAGATTCCTTGATGTTTTCCCCCAACATAAGCTCATTCCCAAGCACCATTTCCTTGAGCACTATCCTCAGCTCATTCGGGAATTTGGCCCCCTAGCTGCCCTCTGGACAATGAGATTCGAGGCCAAACACAGTTTTTTCAAGAAGGTGGTCAGACACACTGGTTGTTTCAGGAATATTTTGCTGTCCCTTGCAAATAAGCACCAGCTCATGGTTGCATATCATCAATCACATTCTGTCAAACCATCACTTGCAGTCACAAAAACAACAGAGGTCTCTTTAGATGTGCTTAAGGATGATCTAAAAGACCTGGTGAAATGCAGATTCCCTGCTGTTACAGCTGTGTATGTTGCCAATAATGTGTGCAGTTTAGGCACCAACTATGCAGTGGGAATGTTGTTGTGTTGTGGTTCCACTGCAGGACTGCCTGACTTTTCTGAAGTGTTACAGATAATGGTGATTTGTAACAAACTGACTTTTTTCGTGAGACAACAAAATACATGGTACAATGAACACCTGAGGAGTTATGAGCTGGAGAACACAGGGAGTGTGCCGTTACTTGAGCAAAGAGACCTTAAAGATTTTTATCCTTTGGCTTCATACACCCTTGCAGGAAGACGCCTGACAACTTTAAAGCACCACATTTGCCTATACTTTTGAAATGTGAGGAGAGAAGCTTGTGAATAAATGTCTGTGTATTTCTCTTCTCTGTTGTTGCAGCTTCTTCCTGTTGATATGGCACCCTCAGCGAAACTGCGGATAATTTTTGGGGAGGATGATGTCCACAAACTACTTTTACCTGCAGGCATCCCAAGCACACTTCAGGACCTCAATGATGTTCTTCAAGAGACATTTGATATTACAGGACCATTCACTATTATGTACCAGGACATGGATTTCGACGGTCAGTTCTTCACTTTGACCTCGATTGAGGAAGTACAAGATAAAGCTAACCTCAAAGTAGTAAAAACTGAATCAGTAATCTTGAGTCTCACTACTGTGGACATGTCAGAAGTCGAATCTCCAGTTCCACTATCTACCGGAGCAAGCTCCTCCTAATCTGTATGCGACACAATCCTGTTGTCCTCCCCAGATGAGAGTGGACCATCCTACAGGTTTAAGCCATGGCCATTTAAGTTTGAAATACTTCTCTTATGATATAGACCTTGCACTGGAAGCAGGAAAGCAAGCTTATGAAAATGATGGCACACAGCGAACGTTGTTGTCCAGATTGGACGGGTACACCACCAAACTCCTGGAGATATTTCGAAGGAAGGGCGGGACTGCAGGGACCAAAATAAAACCAATGTTGGACTCACTGAATAAGGTAAAATTTTAAATTATTTTTATTACATAATCTAATGGAAAAGATGAGGTCATACACACTGAGAATGTATCACTCTTATTTAAAGGACAAGTTTGTTATTTTAAACTTAAAGCTTTGTTTTCAGATTGTTTATGATGAAATCGAACGATTTTGATTGAAATTTGGACACATGCTGCTGGCCCGAGCTTTTTTGGTTTCTGTGGTAGCACACCCCCACCTCCACAATGGCTTCATACAAAGACGTGAAACTCACTGAGTGGTCAGGGGTGTTCACTGATATGTTCACACACAAATCGCTGCAAAAATGCTTTCCAACAGGTGTTTTACCATTTGTTGTAAAACTGTGGACCTTTTTTTTCAAACGCCTCACACCTGTACATTCTTCCGCCGAGAGCTTGAATAATAGAATAGAATAGCGGCGGACTAATACCGTACATCACAGCACATCTAATACAAGTCAATGGAGTTAGACAAAAACTACAATAAAAACCAGTTGGAAAGTATCTTTTGCAGCGATTTTTTGTGTGAACATATCAGTGAACACTCCTGACCACTCGGTGAGATTCACGTCTTTGTAAATGACAGTTTTATGCGTTTTAAGAAGGATTGTTCCAGTGCACCTATGAAGCCATTGTGGAGGTGGGGGTGTGCTACCACAGAAACCAAAAAAGCTCGGGCCAGCAGCATGTGTCCAAATTTCAATCAAAATCATTCGATTTCATCATAAACTGAAAACAGGGCTTTAAGTGTAAAATACTGAACTTGTCCTTTAATCTGATCAGTGTCTGTGTTGGCTGAAACTGTTCTCTTGATCCTGACACTGTGGCCACAATTAACAATTTATGCACATGATTGTCTCTACAAGTGTATACAAACCTGTCTATGGGCAGAAATCTGTGCCATCAGAAACTGAAATTGAATAAGTTAAATTTGAATTTGAATTGCTCAGATTGAATCTGAATTGTAACTTGAATAAATGCTTTTGAAAACGGAATTTGAATTAGTCTAATTTGAAATTGAATTTATGGTTTGAAAATGATCATCACTAAATTGAAATTGAATTTTATATTTTGAAAATGAATTCGTTTGCTTTGAAACTGCATTTTATCCTTTAAAAATTCAGCTCTCGAATAATTTCAGTTTCACTTCTCACCATTCAGTTTCAGTTCTACAATTCAATTTCAGTTCCAAAATTCAGTTTTTTGGAACTTACATCCGGTTCCGGTTCTTGCGTAATCGCGCGCAGAGTAATCGAACTTCGTTTTACTAGCGGACCGCAAGTGGCAATCTACGACATCTTGAGCTGGAGCTGGAGCTGGAGTAATTCTCCTGAAGACATTCGTGATGTCAAATGACCAGTTGAGAAACGCTCAGGTTGGTAATAAATGTATTACATGTATAAGAACAAGCGTCATGTTAACAAATAATACCCGTACAGTAACGTTTATGTGTGTTGTAGCTGTTAGCTAAAAACGCTAATTTAGCGTAGATTGCCCTGGGTTCAGCGTTGACAAACAAATATGAAAGACAGCTTTCAATAGAATCCCAAAGTTGTCATCTTGTAGCCCTCCGGAGTCCTCCACACTTGCAGAGGCCCCTACAGTAGGATGAAGGAAAATTTACAGGCTAGTTTCAGGTGTGAGGAAGTTGCAGGTTTCCTGAAAAGCACTATTAATTAATTAAAGTGCTTGAAATCCATGAAACTGTGCTTATTATTGTTAAATTCTTGTGGATTTAAAATGTGAAGGCAACGTTGATGGTTTGTAATGGCCTTAAGTGACACTTATTATTAACAGTTATCTTAATACTAAATGACGTTGTATTGCATTTCCTTTTTCAGAATATATTCGTGCAGGAGTGCTTGTCCAGATTTAGGCAAAGGCTGGAGTATGTCCTCAACAACGACCCTCTTGACCTTGATTTTCTGGAGTACATTGTGACCCAAGAGAGGACTTTCATGAATGCACTGGAGAATGCTGACCTTCCTGCTGATGTCTGCGAAGCTATAGAAGAAGTGAGCAGCTTGTTACACCAGCGAAACAACCCTCCCCCCTTCAACTCTGTGGTACAGATTATTGGTCCTTATGGGCGTTTTAGGCTTCAGGTCACAGAGAATCACCTCCAAAGTCTTCTTCAGCTTGGTCTACCTGCCACATGTGTAGCAGACCTTCTTGGTGTCTCAAGACGTACCATGTACAGGAGAATGCAGGAGTACAACATGTCAGTTAGGAGTCTTTACTCTACCCTATCTAATGACGCTCTTGATGCCAAAGTGAGAGACATTAAATCCAGACTACCTCATGCTGGATATCAGATTGTCAAGGGTTACCTTCAAGCTGCGGGCCACCGTGTACAGTGGAACAGACTAAAGGCATCAATGCACAGAGTTGATACAGAGGGCATCTTAACAAGAATGTCAACTTTGGGCTGTGTGGTTCGGCGAAAGTACTCTGTTCAAGGCCCACATTTCCTACAGCACATTGACACCAATCATAAATTAATTAGGTTTGTTTTGGCATAGAAAATTAAATGACTAACATAATTCTGAATAATTTTATCCATCAGATGCTTTATGCTTTGCTTGTCTTTTCTTCACCAGATACAACATAGTGATATTTGGCGGCATAGATGGCTACTCTAGGAAGGTAAGTTGAATACCCAAATACAGCACATATTATTAAATCCACAAAGACTTTCTCACATCTTGTTATCTTTTCTCTCTCCGCTTATGTAATTATACAGCTCACATATTTTGATCATATTGTGTATTATGACAGTTTGCACACTCTTGTCACATGTCCTCCTATAAACATTTTGTATATATGTATGAATTTTTAATGTGGTGGTGTTAATCAATTTTCCCCCGGTTTAGATTATGTACCTTAATGCTGCATGTAACAACACAGCCAGCACTGCACTTGATTTTTTTCTGGACGGAGTTAGAAGATTTGGATGGCCTTACAAGTGAGTAATTCTTCGTTAAATTTATTCTGGAGTTTGTCTCATGATTTGTGTTTGCCATGTTTAACCATGAAATGATCAGGATTTCAGTGCTGTATATAAATTTGCAAGTGTGTCAATCATGTATTTGAATAATTTTTTAGTGTATTTTGTTGTTTCAATACTTATTTTTAAAATCTTATATGGTACAGAGTGAGAGCTGACCAAGGAGTTGAAAATGTCAAGATTGCTGAAATGATGTTCACTGTGAGAGGCACAGGATGTGGAAGCTTCATAAGTGGAAAAAGCGTGCACAACCAGAGGTAATGCTTGTAAGATCTTAAATGGCATAACATTGTTATTTCATCATGATTGACTCCAGCTGAATTGCTGTTTGGCTGTCCTTTGTTAGTTTTTGATTGACCTTTCAGACCTTTTCTGTATTTTTTTTCAAATGTAGAATTGAGCGCCTATGGAGGGACGTTTGGACAGGGGTGACACACATTTATTATGATGTACTACACAGCTTGGAGGAAGATGGATTTCTTAACATCTCAGATAGTCTTCATCTCTTCTGTGCCCATTATACCTTCCTCCCAAGACTCAAGGGAGATTTGGCCAAGTTTTCTGCTGGCTGGAATGATCATTCCATCAGGACAGAGCATAGCCTTTCACCAAACCAGCTGTGGGAACTTGGGATGCTGCAGCACCCCATCAGAGAGCCACAGAGAAGAAAATTTGGCAGTTGAGTATTAATGGCAATGTTTTGGTTTTATTGAGTGCTATATGTAGATTTTTAAAATCATTTACATATGCGCTGCTTTATTTCAGGAAATCCAAATTGAGAGCATTGATTGGGAGAGTGCAGGGCTATCCCATCATAACAACCCAGGTGTTTTGGTGCCAGAAATTGAATGTCCACTGAATGCTGAAGATATTGAATCTCTACGCCTTTCCATAGATCCTCTTGTGCCTTCATGTAGTTTTGGAAGAGACATTTACCTGACCACACTCTCACATGCTCTTCACCTACATCACCATCCATGAAAGTTGCAGCTTGGCCCATCAGAGTAAAATTATAAGAACATGTTATTTTACAAACTGCTAGTGATAGTTTTTCTTTTAAATAATCCCTTTTTCTAAGAAGAATAAGAACCTCTCCTTGTTTTAATGGTAATTTTCATTTTCTTACTTTCTGTTACACTCATGAACCCAAATAGATACTCACAAGCTGACACAGTCAAATGGAGGAGGGAATGAGATCAGCAAGGACTATATTGACAAAAACTTTTTTTTAATAATAATTTCAATGGCAATAAACAGAATGCTTAAACTGTAAAACAATAATAAAAAAAAACATCAAGCAACACGCAACGATTTCTTTGTTTTACTAACATTTCATGGAACAATCAAGATGTCTGGCTGGCTGATTATGCTCCTAAATATGAAGAAATGCCTGACCATAGTGGAACGCGTTTGTCATCACATGCTTGAACTCTTCATAAGTTTGCATATGCTGAACAGGTAGCTTGACTGTATTACTACATGCTGTCACGGTTGGGTAGCAAACTTCATGAGCGCCATACTGAATATGGCATGAGTGGCTGAACTGCACAGAGACTTTGAAGTTCATCTTCTCATCTGGCAGGACAGGAATGTGGCCTTGTCCTGTGAGCCACTGCAAGAATGAACTTGGGGAAAGGATGACTGGACGGTCACTGGTCTCAGGCTCTTCACCTTTTTTAAAAAAAGACAAAGCAGTCATTTAGATAAAATATTAGATACTGTTTACCTGTAACTTCACAAACACAACTTAAAAACTTAATTACTGACAAAGAGTGAACAAGCACTCATAGTGTAATCTACAGCTGTGGCCAAAGGTTTACAGAATAAGAATTGTTTTCACACATTTTGCTGCTTTTGTTTTTTAATATCTTTTTGTAAAACGTTTTCTGAAGTGTACTCCAGAAACGTCGGACAAAAAGATCTAAAAACACTAAAGCAGCAAACTCCATGAAAACCAAGACTGGCCATTCTCTAAAAGTTTAGCCATTCCTTACATAAAATCATGATTCCAAGTTTAACACAGAAAGACAAAATACATTGACAGTAAACTACATGTGCACTTACGTGATTCCAGCGCTTGCAAGAAGTCCTGTAGATGGTTCATAATCCTCATTTCCACCTGTTCTTTGTTGGAGCCCTTCTCGCTGAACTCAGGATGGCATGTTGCAAAAACAAAGTCAGCATCAGCCTGGTAAGAAAGACAAAGAAAATTGTGACTTTATCTGAATCAAGACTTAATTGTAATTGAGATCAAGGACCTATTATTTTGTCTTTATTCTAAGTAATTGTATTCTTTTGTCACGCATAAAGACAGGGACATAAAACGTCTGTCTCATGCTGCTTGCTAGTTCTTCTCATTTAATCTTATAACTTTGTATAGATCAAGTCTCTTTATAACTCTGTAGGTTACATGTAAATAATCCTTGTTAAAAGGGATTTTTTCATTGCTCCTGATGCCTTGTGTTTGCTCTAAACGGTTCAGGAATATTAAGCAACTTAAGACAATTTTGAATATTCTTTTTCCAGTGCCACCATTAATTACATTTTCTACTATAGGACTTGAAGTATATACTGTAAAGTAAAGATAAAGAGCACTTTGAACTGCTATTCACAATTACAAGTGTTATCCCTACTAAAGTCAACATTTACTCACCTTAACTTCCACCCCTGGGACAAACAGCGATTGGCACATGTTTTGGTACTGCTTCAGTAGATCAGTAAGACCATAAAGGTTGAGCCCATCACGTAGCTGGGAGAGGAGAGGCACCAACCGAAGTGTGGCGTGAAGAACAACAGCACTGAAATGCAGAAAGGAAGAAAAAGTCGCATGCTGCTAAATGAAAAAATAAAAAAAAAAGTTTTTTTGGGGGGGAAACAGTAAAACAGTTTTACCGAACAATTTCTTCTTTCTTTTCGACATTAACAGGTCCATGATAGCCACAACTCAAAATTTCATCAGTGAGTTCTGTCATTTTATCTTCTGTTGCCGAATCAACCTTAAAGGACACAAACATACACATTAACATGACCAATTCCAGAGTCCTATAATTTGCAAATAACATAAGGGATGGTAAAATCTGTGCTAAACATGTAATTCAAAACACTGTAGAGCAGTGAAACCTTTAAGACTTCATACCTGGGAGATAACAGAAGTGTAATGATCATCACAGACATCCTCTTTCCTAATGTTCTCAATCTGCAGCTGTCCACTACACAAGTACTGGTAACACCAGTCTTTGAGGCAGCAGGGTGGTGGCCCACCTTGCGCCAGACTAACTGCCCAAATTTCACCAGCACTACTGTGAGAGGAGAAGAGATAAATAACATCAATCAGGTAATTTCCAATGCGTGTGTGTGTACACACAACTGCGGACCCCAATGCATGTGAGAAAGGCCTACCGGAAGTTTCCTAGATCGAGATACAGCAATGAATATTTGGGAGCCTTCCCAGTCTGGTCACCCTCAAATAGCCGTTGCTCCAAGCCTGCAACCATTTCTTTTAACACAAATAGTTAGTCCGGTTAAGTAGCCATTTTCACTCCTATCAATTTAGATCACATTTTAAATACGAGTACCTGTGAGGAATTCTTTCCGTAATGCCCCTGTATCAATTCCTGCCTCTCCGATGAATGTGACCCTCAGCTGATTTGTAGGCAATGCCTTTTTTTGCCTCTTCCACTGTGCAAGTCCCCGCTCCACCATATTGGATCTTGAGACAGTGATACGGAATTCTTCCTCTGTATTCACAGCAGTACTTATGGCCTGCAGGATTTCATCCAGGCTAATGGAGAAAAACTCGCAATTACAAACATGATACTGGAAACCATGTTGTGTGTATTCATGTGTATTCGTTAATGTCTTTTAGGTTTTCAAACTGAATTGTGTCACCACTAGCAGTATGTGACTTTGACCTAACAGAAGAAGAAAATGCAGTGGACAGGCTAAGCCTTTAGGTAGCTGGATTCCTTTACACAAAGGGTACTTGGCAGAAATTGTTTGAAAACCACTGTACAGAGCATTGAAGAAAGACTACTGATGTGTACAAACCTAGAAATGCCCATCCTTTGTTGTGAAGGTAGGTTTGCATTGCTGTAATGAAAAAATGCCAGAGTAAAAACAACATCACTTGACCTCAAACATGTACTGTACAAAAGCAACAAATAAAACAATACCTTTACAACTTAAAAACTTAAAAGAGAACTTCTTCAACCGTGTTGTAATAACTTCTGTAAGACTTAAACAATTAAAAATGTTATGGCAAGAATGACAAAACCTAATGCAAAAAAAAAAAATAAATTATAAGGATCAAAACCAAAGTATAACATACATGGCACAATCACTAACAAAGCATAAAATGCTGTCTATCAAAATATAAATTAATAGGTGGAAAGCAAAAGGCTTGTAGGGAAATTCTCAAACATACGTTGGAAGCCATATTAAAAGACTGCATTACCTCTCACAACACTCGCTTGCATGTGCCTCCACCTCATTCTGAGGAAATGTCTCACCGCAGACAGGGCACACAATCTGTAACAGGAAACAATATCAACGATAGAATCAATAATGCCTCAAAGACAGACATTAAACACGTTGCACTCAACATTACCTTTGCAGTTGAGGACAAAATAATGACATCTTCCTCCACATCCTGTCAAGACAAGCAAAGAAAGGGGAAAAAACCAGCAACTTTAAAAGAATGGAATTGTGATGTGATTCCATACATCTGATTGTTGCTTATCTGTCAACTTTCATTACAAATACAGCTTACATGGGCTACCCACTTTAAATATAAGGAATAAATCCAACCTCTAATAATGAACCTCTTCAACTTGGCTATTGTAGGACACTTTAATCAAACTCAACTTTCTCCCCATTCAATGTAAGGCATCATATTTATGTTCCTGTCTTTGTCATGCACAGTCAAATAGATAAAGGTTAAAGGGGTACAAAACTTCACCTTTAGATGTGAGTTAAGTTGATCGTCTTCTGTATGTGGTATGGGATGTGGTGCGTCCTCTATGTCTTCATTACAAGTCTGATAAAGGAGAATAGCAAGTACAAACTTAATAAATTACCTACAGAAACACAAGCAAGTGTAGTGACATCCACAACATTGAACATGAAGCTCCTGACTGATAAAAACATTTTCAAAACACGTTTCAGTCATTACGTAGTTTTATAGGACAAAGCTACGTGTAATGTGATCTCCCAGACTCATCCATGCAACGGGACTGTACACACCTCCTGTGCATTAGTATCTGAAGGCTGACATGTTTCAACATGCAGTGCTAAGAGTTGAAGTGGGTAGCTGGTTTGACATGAGTGGCACATCGCTTTTGGCATATTGGAGAAGGAGCTAGAGTCAGGAGGCAGCGGCTGAGTGTCTAGCTCTTCCTGGATTGGAGCAATGTAAAGGATGGTCTTTCCCCCAGCACTTGCATTTTTTAGCAGTGACCCAGTATATCCACTGTCCTCAGGAGGCACCATATTTAGTTTCCGAGAACCCCATCCACCTGTCGAGAAAAGTGAGTGACTCAGTACTATTCAAAATGTGGCAGTACACATTGCAGTGCATTCATGGTCATGATATCATCAAAATTCTTCTATAACTATCAATTCAAAAGTTGGAATGGCCATTAAGAGGTTTTTTCTACCTGCTCCCTTGTAAATCAGCCAGCCCCCAGAAACACTTTCCAGTTTTGGATACAGATCTTTGAGTCTTGAACATACCTTTGAAATAAACCATCGGCCACCAAATTAATTGACTCTGAATAAAGAAAAACACTTTTTGATCGTTAACTTACAACAAATATATTTTCCTGTCAATGTGGAGCAGTACCTTACCTCATCATGACTGTAGCTGTCAGGTATCAGTGTAGACCTACGTCCCAAACCAGCTTGCAGATGGACAAATTCTTCACTGCCTTTTGGAGTAGACTGAACAAGCTTGGGTAAGAGATAAAAATTAAGTTGTATCTCTTTAACTGGTGTGAATTGGTTGGCAGGCCCTCGAAAGCACCGGCGCTTTGCTTTGTTTCCATAAAGAGCAGGAAAAGACCTGTGAAGACATGTTATAAGTTGATATAAAATAATACAATTGTACATCTGAACAAGTTATGGGTATTGAGAACTTAAATGAGTAAGTATAAGGAACAACAAGTCTGACAAAGGAACAAATACAACAAGGAACCTAGTCATTTCTGTGTGGACACTTGGTCGGCCATCTCTCCCTCTCTCCTGACTCGTTTCCTGTCTGCTAGAATGACACAATATTCAGAAGATGCATCACATAATTTTATGCTAACTAATTAATATAGTACAACAATAAAACACATGTCAAATGATTCAAAAGTCATTTGGTAATCTGTGCATGTGTTGTTTGTGTCTAGCTTCACAAAACCTGGGAGGCTCTTGGTGAGTCTGAACACTGGGCCGAACAGTGGTAGAAGTTAGTAAATTTAGCAGGTGTCTTGCTGATTTCTGAACTGTCTGCCTGTCAAACACAAGAATTGAGGAGTACGTTAAGAGTACTGTGTATTTAATCATACACTATGTAACAGAAAAGTTATATATCATATCACACCGAAGTGATCAGTAATGATCCAGACACTGATGAGTGTTGGACTAAATATACACTGTAGCTAAGGGTTTTAAGTAAGCTAAAGACTTGGGATGCTGTGTGAGACATAAGTAAACCCAAATGGCAATGGTTTTGACATTCTTTTGCACGTTTTCCTACTGTAGGGGCCTCTGCAAGTGTGGAGGACTCCGGAGGGCTACAAGATGACAACTTTGGGATTCTATTGAAAGCTGTCTTTCATATTTGTTTGTCAACGCTGAACCCAGGGCAATCTACGCTAAATTAGCGTTTTTAGCTAACAGCTACAACACGCATAAACGTTACTGTACGGGTATTATTTGTTAACATGACGCTTGTTCTTATACATGTAATACATTTATTACCAACCTGAGCGTTTCTCAACTGGTCATTTGACATCACGAATGTCTTCAGGAGAATTACTCCAGCTCCAGCTCCAGCTCAAGATGTCGTAGATTGCCACTTGCGGTCCGCTAGTAAAACGAAGTTCGATTACGCAAGAACCGGAACCGGATGTAAGTTCCAAAAAACTGAATTTTGGAACTGAAATTGAATTGTAGAACTGAAACTGAATGGTGAGAAGTGAAACTGAAATTATTCGAGAGCTGAATTTTTAAAGGATAAAATGCAGTTTCAAAGCAAACAAATTCATTTTCAAAATATAAAATTCAATTTCAATTTAGTGATGATCATTTTCAAACCATAAATTCAATTTCAAATTAGACTAATTCAAATTCCGTTTTCAAAAGCATTTATTCAAGTTACAATTCAGATTCAATCTGAGCAATTCAAATTCAAATTTAACTTATTCAATTTCAGTTTCTGATGGCACAGATTTCTGCCCATACCTGTCATCTCTCCCTTAATATGCGCTCAAAAGCAGAGAAATTTACAGAATTTTCAAGGTGACCCTCTGAGTGCAGCGAGATCCCTTCCTGTTGCCCATAGACTCCAATACAATTATTTCCCAAAATATTACTCTTGCGTGTGGGAATTCCTGTCCTTGACTGGTGAATATTGTGATAGGAGGTACTGATATGTTGCGAAAAATTCATTTGCATGTCCAGTGATGAGGCAGAAAACTTTCCTCACTGGGCAGAGACAGTTTCTGGACCCACAGATTATGACATGCACTGGACTCTTGTCTTAACACATATCGTTGAGAAATTCATGTTAAGTTGCGCACTTCACAACGTTAGAATGTAGCTGCAGGCTTACATTCTCCATGGGTAACTTTCTGTTTACATCTGTATGTGCTGTTATGTATGTATGTTACATATGTTATGTTGTGTATTTTCTGCAATAAATTTTCTTTTTGGGTTTAATAGCATCATGTCGATGGCAGAAGGGACATTATCATTCGTTGCTTAGTTGAGTATCTTGGAGAGAGTGGAGAGGAGCTGATCAAAGACCATCAGGTATCTGATGATCATAATGACTGTATTAAAATTATTGTCTAACCTTATAATCTGGTCTTCACTTGTGATGATATGTTGAAGGTCAAAGATTCTCTACACTCGTGATGTTTTTAAAAAAAGACTCAAGATTAATATTTTTAATCAGGCTTTTAACTAATTTCTTAAATCTTTATGCTCTTACCCTTTATCTTTTAAATCATATTTAATCTTTATCTTATCTGCCTTAAACTTGAACTTGCCTTATTCTGCCCCTCCTGTTATTTCTAAGGTGTGTTTTTTATAAGTTTGTTATATGGCGGGTCATAATCATTCGTTCTGTAATTAACTGTTGCAACGTGTCAGAAAATATGTTTATTCCTGATCTTGTCTGGGCAAAGCCTGCCATCTAGTGGGTTGACAGGGTCGCGCCATGTTAGAGCGCAAGCAGTGGTTTTCTCCCAGCGCTCGACAGAGAAGGTCCATTTCTCTGTGTCTCTGTAATTTCCTGCATCTGACGCCCTTGAAAAGGCATAATCTGTAAGTGTGGCAAAACGGTTTATTATTCCCACTTATTAGTACCTTGTTCAGCAAAGTAATGAGTTTCTTGTGTGTTTAGCGAGTTTGTTACATTACTAGCACAAGCTAGCTGTTAGCCCTTTGTTTAGCCTGCTAACATGAAGTATACCAGCATGTGGTGTTGGCTATATCTTTTGACATGTGTTGATACTGAGATTGTGTAGTGATTGTTTACATAAGTCAACAATATTTAATGTAATCTTTGTGTATTTGAATGGAGAGTGAATACACTGTATTCTGTTTCTGTTATTACAGTTTTACAAAAAAAAATAATAAGGATCAGTAAAGCTCCGAAGAATGCCATGCGGTCTCCTGAGTACGGTGGTCCCTAGAGACAAAGCACGTACAAACTCCAAAACACATGCAAAATACAAAACACATGCAAAATACAAAACACATGCAAAATACAAAACACATGCAAAATACAAAACACACGCAAAATACAAAGCACACGCAAAATACAAAACACATGCAAAATACAAAACACATGCAAAATACAAAACACATGCAAAATACAAAGCACATGCAAAATACAAAACATATGCAAAATACAAAACACACGCAAAATACAAAACACACGCAAAATACAAAGCACAACGGAAGTGCTCAAGGACGCTAGGGGCAGTGTTGAGCTCGATTTGCAAAATAAACGGCAAGTTTGTTGCAAACACACGGAGATGGATACCAGCGGAAAACACCAGCAAGGATAGACCAACCACGCCTCATAATAAATGTAATGTGCAAACTGTTGTTAGTTTGATTGTTGTTGTTTTTTTATTACTATGAACGCTTGGTTTATGCTTTGCTCATGGAGAACTGGTTTAAAAAAATGGATAAAAGTATGAAAACGTCATGTTTTAGCGATTTCTGTCCTTTGCTAAACATAAAAAGTAGCATGCTGTGCCGTTTATATACATATATAGAATGAAAGTTAAGATAAAATATGTAATCTTATTTTAATATTTTGCTCTGAGTAATTGATTGAAAAACATTCTCATGGTAAAACAAGTATTTGCAAGTGAGGTTATACAAATCTAAGTGTAATGTTTTTGGTTCAGGAGTCTTAATGTAAGATGTGAAATACTTGTATTTTCTGTGGGTTGTAGTGAATCTTAATTTTGTAAAACATTTGATGGGGTCATTTTTACAGATGTACTGTCCCTTCTGTGGACACCTCTTGGCAGACAGTCCTGCCTTTTGTAGTCTATGTGGTAAAAACATCAAGTTTTTAAAGGACATCACCAGCACTGTGTCGAGAAATCCTGCCCTTGGTGAAGAGGCAGCAGCTCTTCCATCTACCAGTTCCAGCATCCTGACTGGCACAACTATACAGTCTACACAGGGTAAAAAACATATTTGTATTAAATAAATCTTCTTAACTGTCCCTTCCCTAAAATGATAATTTTTTTTTTCTGTTTATAGCTGGGAAATCATTAGTGGAGTCATTTATAAAATTTAGGGATGTGAAAGAAAGGGAAAGAAAGGCATTTTTTTCAAAGAAACACCAGGAACAGAAACCAATGAAGGTATGTCATAAACTTGAACGTGGACGTTGACCACTTTTGTTGCTAATACAAAATCCAAATTACCTGTAGCACTGCCAAGGCATCGCTGTAAATTTCCATATGCATATGAAAGGAACTGTATATATTGCAAGGGTGGCCAACTATGTCCTCTACAGCTATGGACCCCCCCCCCCTCCCCCCTCCCCCCGTACTATCTCTGTTTAATTTACTTTGAGGCTGATTGCTGTTTATTACCTGCATATGGTGTGTTCAGCTAATCACAACCTTGGACATTAGTGTTGCTCGGGGAACGTTGAAGAAACTAGAAACGATCTAGTTGCCGCTCTTGGGGATTGTAGTTCACCACTGATACAGGGCTTACAATTTTTAACCTGATCAGAATTTCTTAATTGTCAGCCTTTGGTCAACATTCCTTCAATAATATATGCCCCCTGTTAAAACTAGATTTAGTCGCTAATGTTGTCTTTTGAGTCACAGCACAGCTGGAGCACAACTACAGATCAGAAATAAAATGGAAGACAGGGAAGATCATGTAGGAGCAAAGATGTAAAAACATGTTATTGTTAATCTCATTCCTAGATACAGATTGGCATCATGAGAAGGACCAGTGATGGTATAAGACCTGTTCGAGGAAAGTCACTTCCAGTTGATGTTCATTCTCACTGGTCAACTGAGCAAATCTTGTCTGCCAGCGTGAAAAAAACATAAGGACTTTAACCAGGACATGGCCGATGGACCCTATGTACTGCTATACCCTGATGCAAGGGAAGTTAACACAATTCCTGGAACCAACACCCCTTTCAACATCCAAAAATACAAGGATGCCATAGGGAAGGCCTATCAAAGAATAACTCTCTACATTTGTAACCATGATGACTTCTTAAATACTGGTAAGTGATTCTGATAATGCAGTGACAATCATAAATTTTAGATATTAAAAATAATTCAAGATTTTCAAAAAAATGTTAATCAGAGAGTGACATGATTTTGCCACAGATTTCAAATATATTTAATTTGTGCTGCATAGCCAAAGTGTTCTATATGTTTGCTAATTGTTAGATATAGCTTTCAATACATACAGTCTAATTTAAATATATGTATGTTTTGAATCATTGAATATTTGCAGATTGCAACACAGAGTGTGAATCTGAAGAGGACAATGAAGTTCAAGTAAAAGCAGTAGAAAGCCCACTGTCGGACACTGTGGTTAGTCTTTTTTCTTTACCATTGTTTTGTGTGTGTGTCTGTGTTTGTATACACCAATATAATCAAGAAAATTTTAAAGTTTTAAAAAGTGCTGTTAAGCTTATTTTACTACTTATCAGGTATGGGATTTTCCAGATAATCACAGCACACCGGAAAGAGCACCTTCAAGAAATAGGTAAGTTTTGTATTGTGGAGGATACAGTGCGGCGACCCTGAATAGGGAGGAGCCAAAACACATTATTATGTATTATATTGTAAATTCTGAAATTATTTAAATTCTTTACAGGGGGTCAAACTTGCAAACTTCTTCTGAAGTAAGACTCTGAAAAATGTCTAATTATCATACAGGCTACAAACATAAATTATATTAACTGTTCATATATTTTTGATATTTAGACTCAAGGTCCCTGCTACAGGTATGTTTTGGACACAGAAATTTGTGTATTGAGACACTAGACCAATAAAATCTTAGTTAACTTTAGATTTTAAGAAATGTTCTACTTTGCCCACTAAATGTTTTTCATTGCAGCACATACACAAGTGTTTATGCACCGATTGTAATTGATAGTGACTCAGACAAAGAAGTTCTCATCGAAAAGGATGAGAGTGAAACACAAAGGTAAGTATACATTTAAATGTGAGAATGTAAATATGCTAAAAGTGAGTAATAACATCCTCATTTTATGTGATATTAAATAATTTTTTTATGTTCTAGTACAAATGGCCTGACTGCTGCAGAAGTACTTGAAGAGCTGGCATCTAAGACAATAAAAACATCTATCAGCAGATTTAATATAAACAGAGCAAATGTTTGGGATGGAGCAGCTCGGGGCTTTAGACGTGTGTCTTACAACCCAACTGATGATATACTAGTGAAGTTCAGCGATGATGCAGGACAGCGTGAAGATGGAATGGATAATGGTGGTCCTAAACATGAATTTTTGACATTATTAATGAAATGCCTTAGATCACGACGAATCTTTGATGGACTTGAGGACAGCAAATTTCTTACATTTGACAGCGCTGGTGAGAAAGTTATACCATCTGACTATAAAATTAAATTAATACATTCTGAAGTTAAGCTTGGATGATTAATTGTTTATTAAAATAAAAAGGCATATAATTTAAAGCATTATTTTAGCATAATCAAATAATGCTTTGATTATGCTTGTCTTGTAGGGAGACATCAGTATGTCTCCCTACAAGACATACTGATGTTTGCCACGGGCCTAAACAGCATTCCACCAGCTGGAATGGAACCAAGACCAAGATTGCTGTTTGGTGATGCATCACGTTTCCCAATTGGGAAAACATGTGCAAACACCATTGTGATACCAATGGTTTTCTGGAATTGATCCTTATAAACAGAAAAAAAAAAGATGGGAAATGGTAAAATAGATCATCAGACAAGAAATGTGCAGTTTTAAATAACAATGACATTTTAAAACCAATGTATTGTCTCATTATTAAACTAAATTAATATGTTGCTTCTTTGGGCCTCAGTAAATTCAAGACAAATAAAGTCTACAACTATAACCCTAACCTGGACGACTAAGAATCTTCACAGATATATACCTTAATGGTTTAAATGATTGCAAAATAACGTGTATGCAATTTATATAACATAAAAATAATATAGTACATAAGGACTGCATTCAAATGTAAATAAACTGTAAACAGCCAAATGGCAGCTTTGTGAACTGGTTGAGACAACCTTTTTTTTAAATGTTATTTGTGAAATACTTACTGTTGTCGACAAACGCCAAAAACTCAATATGTTTGCCACATGAACCGCAGAACTTGACTTCTCCCACGTTATGGCCACAATATGGACAAAACATTCTTATCCTGAAACAAACAGCATTTTTCTTTTAAAATAGAGTATTAAAACGGCAAAGGGCAGACCTAAGCTAAAGTGTATATACACAAACGCATTTCCAACACAACAGCTATGTTGCTAGCGTAAAACAGAACTTCCAAAACACAACTACCTAGATAACTTAAATTACACAATTGAGAGCATATGTGTATTAGTTGTTGATTTATACACAAACACTAATATATATTCAAATAATTAAAAAAAAAAAGAAGGTTCATTTACCTTTTACTGCCACACACCAAATCCGGTCATTAGAAACGTCATGGCTTATGTAGCCACTAGGTAACAAAAACTCAACACTGCCCCTAGCGTCCTGGAGCACTTCCGTTGTGCTTTGTATTTTGCGTGTGTTTTGTATTTTGCGTGTGTTTTGTATTTTGCATGTGTTTTGTATTTTGCATGTGCTTTGTATTTTGCGTGTGTTTTGTATTTTGCGTGTGTTTTGTATTTTGCGTGTGTTTTGTATTTTGCATGTGTTTTGTATTTTGCATGTGTTTTGTATTTTGCATGTGCTTTGTATTTTGCATGTGTTTTGTATTTTGCATGTGTTTTGTATTTTGCATGTGTTTTGTATTTTGCATGTGTTTTGGAGTTTGTACGTGCTTTGTCTCTAGGGGCCACCGTACCTGAGTGTTTACTGAAGCCATTTAATGTTTAGCTTTCTGCATAAGCTGGATAGAGACATTCAGCTGAGGGCAGAAGATGCCTTTTGTCTGATTTTTTTCTGACTATTTAACGATCACTTATTAACTTTATTTTATGAGCAAAAGCGTATTTAATTTGATTATACCTTTATAACCTATTTTAATTATTTAATGGTTCTGGTCTACCAACACGTGTGCCGTCCCATGGACAGCTCCAGGCTGGATGGCCCCCAAAAGTGATTTTCTTTGTCTCAGGGTCAGCCTCTGTGAAGCACGTTCTGTAACTTTACGTATGAAAAGTGCCATATGAATATTGTTTTATTTGAGTATACTAAATTGAGTATACCTCTTTTTTATTTTTACATTTTTTTCTCTTAACCTTTTCTTTTACTTGGAATCTATTCTAGTTATTTCTAATTGTGGTTTGTTTGTTTTCACAGGACGTCAGCCAAGAAGCATTGAAAGAGGACTGCAGTAATCACATGATGAAGATCATCGTAATCCATCCCAATGTGGCACGGGAAAACCAAGATCCTGTGAACGTATCGGTCATCATTGAGGGGACAGAAATTCTGGAGGACTGCGGAAGTGTGACAAACGCTTGCCTCCTGATGTGATGTGCGTGATGTGCAGCACCTGAAACTACAGATACTGGATGCCTGTGCTGGCATTGCTCCTGCGGTGTTGCTATCAGTGTCATGGTTCTGGGTCAGTATTGACCCAGCATTCTGAGTTCTGGTCTATTTTTGAATGAACGTTTTGTTTCTCTGGTGTTTTGTTGATGATGATTATTATTGTTTGAGTTCTATGTGTTATATTCGGTATGCCTGCTTATGAGTCTGCGTCTGTGTCTCTGTCTGTCGTGTGCTACCTGTTTTATTTTGTAGGTCTGTGTCCTATGTCAGTGCGTTCAGCTTTGTGCTCTCCCTGTCTCGTCAGTGTAATCAGCGTCAGCCGTGTCTCCCAGCTTTTTCCTCTTCGCTCCGTTCACCTCTTGTATTTAGTGTCTGTGTCTTCCCCTACTTGGTGTTGCATCGTTAACGTCTGTTCATCCTCTTACCTTCTCCATGCTGTGTGTTTGTCATGTTCCAGTTTTCCAGCACCACTGTTTTTTGAGAGTCATAGTTTGAGGAGTTTTTCCAGCAATAAAGCTGCGTTTTTAGTTTAAGTCCTGTCTCCAAGAGTCCTGCATATTGGGTCCACCACTCCTGCCTGCCTGCCACACAGCCAACCATGACAATCAGTGTGTGAAGAGTGGGAGAAGAGGGTTGCATTGATAATCCAACACAATGGGCAGCACATTGAGCACATTTTATAAGTGTCAGAGTGTAAGTCAGAAACTTGTAAATAACTCATGAATGAATAAAGTTACCTTGAAACCAAGCACACCATTGTTTTTCTTGTGACATTACCAATAAGTTTGATGTGTCAAATGGCCCTCTTCCTATACTCTGCTGCAGGTCCATATATCAAATGATCACTGTGGCATTACTGAGAGTTAAAACACATTCTTAAGTCTTTCATCTTTAATAAAATTATCAGCGTTCTGCTCTACCAGGTGTAACAACTGAGTTTAACATCCAGGCATCCATGAAAACGGAATTTATGACATTTAACGGAGTTAGAAGTTAGCAGGAAGTTAGATCGCTAGCTTCCATCTAAATACAATATAGCATGTCCTGACTGCGGGGTTTTGGAAACAAATTCAAACGTACAGCTCTGTTATCACTTCCAACATAAATGAAGACAGAAAACTAAACAGCAGTGACGTTTGTAGGGTTACTGAAGTTTGGCTAGCTGGTATATAATGATGTGCTACGTGACCGCTAGCGACACAGCTATGTTAGCATAATATAAACAAGCTAACTTTTTTTCCACTGGATAAAAGTTAACGTGAGGGTTCTCAGTGGTCAGGAACAAATGTAATCGCATGGCAGGATGCTGTAAAAGGACCAAACTTCAGCCAGGAGAACAACTGAGATAATCTATCCACAATACGAGGTTAGTCATTCATATACTGCTGCATGGGCTGTGCTGTAGTTACATCGCAAGGTTTTAAAAACTGAGCTTAAATAAATGATTAGCGGTAATAAAAGCCGAGGGAGGTCAATGGTGATCACTGACTTTTTTTAGGAGCTTTTTGAGATTAAATAGAAGAAAATACAAAGCATTAAACACGTTAACAACACAAAAGCCATATTAAACACAGACTACTTTAGGCCCGGAAGTAGGATTCGTCACATCATCACTTAATAATCGGATTGAAAAAACAAAAGTTGTATCCAAGATGGCCGACTTCTAAATGGCCACCATGGTCACCACCCATCTTGAGGAGTTTACCCCCTCACATATACTAATGTGCCACAAACAGGACTTTAACATCACCAACCATTCCCATTTTATTACGGTGTATCCATATAAATGGCCCACCCTGTACTTTTATTTATTCACTCCACATAAAATGTAATAAATAAATCATATAATACAAAAACCAACTATTCACATTTCAACTTTTAGCTTTTTCCTTTTAAACAAATTTAAAGCGAAACAACACAAAAGACTGCAAACCGCAACACAATTAAATATAAATTAAAATATGAAAACAAAAAGAAGATTCTCTGTCATTCTCTGTCATATGGGCCTGCATGAATAAACTTTCTGAATCCTTTATCATCCGCAACTGAAAATAGTTGTGGATGATTACTATACCTTTTTAATGTGACGCTTTTGTCCCTGGCTCTCTTCCTCTGTCTCTCCCTCCTGCTCTGTTGCTGTGCTACTGCAACTGTAACTACCGCCCCTCCCCCCTCTTCTCAGCACAAGCACAAGGCTCGCATGCGGAGTGAAGCGGGAAAAAAGTGCGAGAGAGAGGGTGAGAAAAAGAAAAACAAACCCCATGGCTCGCGATAAGGAGCCGGCTCGCGTCGTTCACGTCAAAGATCTGGCTCTAAGAGCCATTTCGTTCGCAACCGACACATCACTAATGAATATGAAAAAAGTAACACTACAGACAAATAAAAATGAAATATTATTACACATTAGATCATTATTTTAAAACTAAATTTGGAGTATAAATAGCTCTATAAAGTGTAATCATATTACTCTGAGCAGTGTGAATAACCCTTGGTTTTTAATATTTTTACACATTTTATTGTTAATTTTGACACTAAATGGAATAAAATTAACACTGGAAAGTTAACACTGGCCATAGAGTCAATTTTACTCTAATTTTGAGTGGGACCAAATGTTATCTGAAACGGAATTAAAATCAACTCTCTAAGTGTAAAATTGACACTTGGTTTTTGGTATGTGCAACTTTTTTCAATATAATGTATTTGGTGAAATGCACTATCCCTACCATCATTATGTCAGAGCTCCTGTAATTATTGACGTTAATATTCATCTGAACAAAGCTACTGACACTTTGGCACTGGAATTTACATGATTATAGTGTTGTGAAAAGGTATTTGCCCTCTTCTTCAATTTTTGTTTTGCATATTTAGATAACCCAGGTAAATATACAATGTAGTTTTTACATGATGACTTCACTGATTAAGGGGAAATAAAATTTAATTTAAAACCTACCTGGAACTATGTGAAAAAAACAACTTCCACCTAAACCTAATTACTGGTTGTGCCTTTCCTGGCAGAAGGAACTCCAATAAAGCTGTGAGAAGTCTGTGAAATAATTTTGGCTCACTCTTTGTGGAATAGTTATAATACTTAAGAATAGCTTTTATTCAAACACATTGGTGGGTTTTGGAGCATGGATGGCTCGTTTAAAGTCATGACAAAGCATCTCAACTGGATTTAGCTCAGGACTTTGAAAGGCTAAAGAATGGTTTTGGAGTGGTCTAGTGGGGTTTCTGTTGTGTTTTGGATCATTGTTCTGCTGCAATAACCCAATGGGTTTGAGCTTCAGGTAATGTGGTGCCAAAAGCATGCATTTGATATAAACATGCAGAGTCCTTCTGAGGCAATAATGAGTCACCCAACTTTTGTTTACCGATGTAATATCAGAACATAGGATTGGGCCGAATAGTGTGCAGATTTACATTTAACAGCTTTACAACACTTCTTGGGGAGGAAAAGGGGACAAATGTTTGGGTTATCGCTTTTAATAATGATTGTTAATGGAATAAGTATCTCTTAACTTTTGAACAGAAATAAAGTGGGCACAAACACTTTCAGGAACATATTACAGGTTTTGCAATGATTTAAATCCAGGTTTCCTCTGTAGTGACTCTCATTGCACCTTGATGCACATCTCTCACTGTGACTCGGGGGAACTTAAGCCTTATTTGAGGCAAGCAGTAAAGACCTCATTCCAGCTGTGTAATTACAGTGTAGATTGGTAGATTATTTTGCATTACCAGTGCCTGTCGCTTCCCAGCGAAGAGTCTTACAGAGAATAGAACAAACTATAGAATGAGATCTAAATTCACTACTGGAGAAACATACTCCCAAATTCATTAACAGGTAAAGAAATACATATCAGTATAATGGAAAAGTTGCCTTAGCTTTTACATCTTCTCTCAGGTATCATCTTACCACATTTGATGCTACTGGATCACAGCAGTATTGTAACACTTCCTATTCCTGGTGATATGCACAGTGGTGTTTTCACATTACCAGTGGTTATTATTGTGTGTAACACATTTAATTGCAAACCTTTACATACTATTGCTTTCACATGCTTCATCCAAAGCTCTGCTGAATCACCTGATTTATATAATACCTTGGTAACAATATGATAACCTTCTTATTGCTAGCAGGTTATGTCTGTGTTTGAATTTTCACATCTTTTTAGACTTACCTCATAATAATAAGGTAATATTGGCCGATGTTTTATCATATTTGGATAGTATTACTATATTATAATCCTTAGTTTCCTGCTTTGCTTAAAAGTGTATACCCTGGATTATTAAATGGAAATACCTGTGTTTTCTATGTAATAAACACACTGTAAGACCGAATAGTAATAGTTTGATAAATGAAATGAGTTCCAACTACTTAAAAACCTGTTATAAGTTCATACACCTTTATTTTTTTGAGTAGTTTGAACAAGTTTGTTTTTTCAAGTTATCAGTACTTGAATATATTGATTAGTTTCTGGCATTGCCCTCAAATAATTTGAGTTTTAACACTGACGTCACTTACGTGCCTACGTACATACCTACGTGCGCCACCTGTTTCTTTATGAAGTGCTGGCAACCATCTTGGATTCCTCGCTTCGAGTGTGAATGCCCGCTCATTACTCCGAAAGAAACTTGTGGAACGTTAATATCCGAACAGGAATAAAAACATTTGTCAAGGCATTGCCTTTGACGCTGGATAAAGGAGGGCATGCTATGGTATGTTACGGACTTTTGAACTGGAACAGCTAACGCTCTGCACTTGGCTAGCTGCATTTACCGCCTTTGCAGCATCTTCAGGAGCGCTTTTGTGGTAAGTTTTATTTTTTCTGAAACTGTAGTTCTCCGTTGTAATATGGGTTTTTATCGTCATAAATGTACAACTCTAGCAGGCATTTAAGAATTACATGCATGTGTCGTTTTATCCATGTCGGCTTGGCCCCAAAGTGTTTTGCATGAATTATGCTAATAAGCTCATATTTAGTATGGCCTGTAAATGGCCTGTATTTATATAGTGCTTTACTAGTCCCTAAGGACCCCAAAGCGCTTTACATATCCAGTCATCCACCCATTCACACACACATTCACACACTGGTGATGGCAAGCTACATTGTAGCCACAGCCACCCTGGGGCGCACTGACAGAGGCGAGGCTGCCGGACACTGGCGCCACCGGGCCCTCTGACCACCACCAGTAGGCAACGGGTGAAGTGTCTTGCCCAAGGACACAACGACCGAGACTGTCCAAGCCGGGGCTCGAAACAGCAACCTTCCGATTACAAGGCGACCTCCCAACTCTTGAGCCACGATCGCCCCATCATGGCTCAAGAGTTGTATAACACATTATTAGTCCCAGCCTCTGCTGGGACTAATAATGTGTTAATAACTTTTAGAATAACTTTTCTAATCTCTTACTATTTTAAAAGAAGTCTTTAGAAGGCATTTCTGGATTTGCAGATTATAAACTGCCTTGTGGTTAAATTGTTGAATCAATATGCACTGCTGCGCTGCTTCACACTTAGCGCATACGTGGATATTGATATTAGCTAGCCCATTTGCTAACTGGTGGAACTTGAAACTTACATTTAGTTCTCTGGAGTTGTACATATTAAAACTGGGGCAGCAAAATTGTAGGCACAGGACATATTTACAAAAGCAGTGAATAATCATTACATAATTACGCGGTAGAACTTGGTTTACATTGCAAATAGTTATGTATACTAAATTGAAATGTAGAATCTTCTGAACTGTAAAATTGTTGTGCCTGGTCTATTTTAGGTTAGCTTAAGGGTGAATCCATCAATAATATATTTACCAAACAGTTAATTTTTCGTTTTATTTTATTCTGATGCCCAGTGTTCATTAGTGAAAGACTTAGTTTTTTTTATCTGTCAGGGGCTGGGTCTGTGACACAGAATTTTGAGTTTATTTTGTATTTTTGCTTTCTTATGTTATATTGAAATGAGGTGAAGTTCTTGTATTGTTGTTATTATTAGTTAAGGTTTAGTTGAGTTCTGGGCTGGTTATGTTTCATCTGTGTCTCCTTGGTTGTGTGTCTTTTCTGTTCTCTGTGTAGTCTGTCTTGTCTTCTGTGTTTTACTGTTATGTCCATGTCAGGGCAGAAGTAAATTTTCAGGGGTGAAGATGCTGTTTACCTTGACCAGCTAAGACTACAGATTGTAGATGAAGTCGAGAAAAGTGAAAAGAATCCTGATTACAAAGCTGATGCTCACAACTTTGGCCTTGCAATGCAAAGAGATCATCAATGATGACCTACCAGTAGGTCAGATCCTGGATTGCTGGCCTACTCTGAAATCCCAGTCCCAGGTAAGAATGTATATAGATGTATCTAACAAGATGTATTTTATATCAACTCCTGTTATCTGGCCTGTCTGAACAAATTATGCCTTTGGAGTGTAAGGATTTTGATGTATTTTGCAAAGAATTATAGACTAATTGAAACTTGTAAACACAAATGTATCCTGTGTGTTCAGATCTGTGCAGAATTCCACAGGATTACAAACCTCCACCTGAAGAACCACTTTTATGCTGTTGGACCAACATGCTCCCCGGCTCCAGAGCTTATTCAGAAAGAAAGCTGTTTGCACAGGGAACGTGTCTGATGTCCTGTCTCAGCTCTTCAGAAGCTATAATCTCCAGGTTAGTGGGTTTTTGTCTTGTTTTTTGAGCTTTATTTAATTTGATCAATTTTTCCAATTTTAATTACCATTCTTGACTAGGTTAGCCAATAATTTAAAATAAAAATTTTCTTGTGATGTAGGAACAAGCTGATATCCATGCCCAAAGTGCTGGTGTGCTTCATGCCCTCTCTGCCTATTTGTACGAAGACACCTCTACCTTCATCAAAACATGGGATGTAAGTTTTGGACAAAGTTGTGAACAATATCTTAGTAGCATCCTTGTTTAGATTTCTCAAAACATTATGACACTTTGACAGTTTGAGAAGCATCTCCATGCTTGGATCTGTCTACAACAGTGTCCATGTCACATAATGGAAACACTACATGTTTTTAATGTGTGTAGACCTTCTATAATGTTCCTAGCCCAACCATACATCACTGTACAAATGAAAAAAATATATAACTCCTATTGACTTTCTGTTGTTATTGCTACGAAGAGGTATGACTTTGCTTTACTAAAAGTACTATTTTTGTCAGTTTGTTTTCTCAAATCTTTGGTGTGATGTGGCTTTTTTGTTGTTCAAACAATTGATATCTGAGCTAGTAATAATCCAGAAATGTGACTTGTATAGATGAAACTAAGAGAAATAGGAATGTACTAACATGTAGTAATTTTGTTTTCTGTAGATGATGCATTCTGATAGACCAGATATTAGTGAAGTGCCACTTGGACTCCTCCTGATCAGAGCCAATTCCAGCGATGCAACATTCTTCTGCCCTGAGAAGACTGCAGTTTTGGTCGAGGGTAACATGATCGTTGTTTTCACCACCCTGGCTGATGCATTTCTAGTAATATTTGGACTGACCGACGTCCTGCACCTAAGCTACCCAAAATGTTTGGCCAACATTTTTGACTTTATTCAGAAAGTTTTGATGGGTCTGGAGGGTGGGAAGTTGAAGCCCAAAGTGCTGAGTCTTAAAAATGATCTTTTGGCAGCAGAATAATGTCCAGGATTCCTACACAGCCCTCAAGTGCCTGTTAAAGCAAGTAATTCAGTTTATCATGTTTCCAAGTCTGGATAAGTTTTTTATAAAAAGAGAGAATAGAATAAAGAAATCTTTGCAGACTCTGTTTCATACTTCATTATCTAAAAGCCACATCCAAAGTAAAAGGGGTGATTTTATTTTATTTATTTATTTTTTTCCCCCATTATCACTTGTGTTTTAGTTGATTTTGATTGTGTTTTTAGTCAGATAACTGCAAATCTATAGAGAAAATGAAGGACAATCTCACTACATTTCTGGCTTCTAGGTGGGATCTTGAATGTCACTTAAGGAACGTTCCTCCTGAACTACTCATAACTGACATAAGGCGCTAAGGAGGTTTATAACACTTTGTTTATGTCTCTAAAGAAGTATTTTTCTATTTAAAGTTTTATTGCTTTGTTGTTGAGACTGTGATTGCACTCTACAAATGTGCATTTAGCATAACCACAGTATTGGCATATTAAAAAGGTTACCAATTATATTTCAGTGTATTAGCTGCACTATACTATACTATTACTTTCATTCGGTTTTCCCTCCTAATAATGCAGGATTTTCTTTTCCTTTTGTTTGTTTTTTAATAAAAAGGCCATACTCATGTGTTAGTCCACAGAAGGACTGGTAGCTCCCCTTAGGATAAGGGTTCAGATCACGCGAACAGGTGTGGAATTGGAGCTCTGGGTAGCTCCCCAACTGGGTCTAGACTGGGTCTAGAGAGTATTTTAAATTCAGGGAATTTAAAATAGAAAGTAGCTCGTCCACAGAAGGACTAGTAGCTCCCCTTACGATAAGGGTTCAGATCGCGCGAACAGGTGTGAAATGTGTGTGTTTAGTTAGTTTGTTTGTTTGCTTGTTTTAATTAATTTTAAATCATGCTTTTTATTTGTTTTTGTTTCTAATGTCTCTGTAAAGCACTTTGAATCACCTTGTTGTTGAATTGTGCTATACAAATAAATTTGCCTTGCCTTGCCTTGCCTAATCAAATTTGAATACTCTTAAAACATGTTGTGAAATTCTTTATTTCTAATATTGTAACCTTGTGCCAAAATTTCTGACATTATTCCCTATAAAATGTGGTGGATTTATGTCTTTGGGCTTTTTGTTAGAAAGGCTATGTGTCAAAGTAACTCAATAAATTTGTAACTTGAATTTATATTTTCTGTCTTATGTTTTTACAAGTGTAATTATTTTGGGCACTTTTTTTTTATATCAAATTCAAAACACAGTAGATTTGGATATTACGAGCATTTGTATTTAAAATTTTTGAGTTGTATTAGCTTAAAATGGATAACATTTTGAAACTAAAAATTAATTCCTTAAAGTTACTTGAGCTAGATTTGTACTTGAAACTCAAAATATCAAGTAGAGAGTACTAAACCAAAAATGTGGATATAACATAAAAACATTTATCAATGGTACTTAAAAATATTTATCTAAAGCTAATAAATAAAGTGTGTTTATTTAACTTTTATTTTTAAGTTTTAGTTACTTAAAATATTTTATGTAATCAGTTTCACCAAAAGTTTTGAGTAAAATTAACTTATTGGGTTTTACAGTGCAGGAAACAGAGCTGCAAAAAGCCAAACCGCCTGTTTCTATTTAATAACATCGTGATAACCATTTTAATAACCTTTTAAAACAAACGTAAACAATAGTGATGTCTACCTGGAAAGACCAGTTTCTGTGTAATAAGCAGAAATGTATTACCACGGTAATGATTAAAACAAGCATTAGGAAATCCGGAATTAAAAAGAAACTCTTGGTACAAAAAGCAATTGGAGTTAAAAAAGAAATCATGGAATCAATTTATAGACCGAAATGTATTCTAAACTTTTGACTCATCAAAGCAGCCACCTTTGGCAGATATAACAGCTAAACACACCCGTGGCATTCTTTCTACAATAGAAAAATATCAAATATTGTTCAGAAATGTATCGCACTTGTACATCACTTTGCTTTCACTCTTTTGTCCAGTACATCCCAAACTACCATCTTACCATCTTGTTCTGTTTTCCTGAGGTAGTTCTGGCATAGCTTGGAGTTGTGTTTTGGGTAATTATCTTGCTGTAGGACCCCTAACCAACAAGGTGCATAACAAAGTATACTGCATGGTGCTGCAGAATGCTGTGATAGCCATTTTAGTCCAGGGTACCTCTCACTCTGTACAACTCACCTACCCGGGATCCAGTAAAACAGCCCTAAACTATCACACTTCCTCCTCCATGTTTGGCAGTTGATGCCACACACTGTGGAACCATCCTTTCGCCTACTCGATGGTGTACAAAGATTCTGTGTGATGAACCAAAGATTTCAAATTTTGATTCATCAGTCCATAATACATTCTTCCAGTCTTCAGTAGTCCAGTGACTGTGTTTCATGGCCCAGGCAAGCCTCTTTGTCTTATTCTGAAATATTAGGAATGGCTTTCTTCCCGCAACTTGCCCTGTCAAACCTGCAGCTCGAAGTCTTCTCTTAACAGTGGAAACTGAGACTTGCTAACACAACCACTATTAAGCTGTGCTTGAAGCTGTTCTCCTGTGAGCCACCTATCACACAAACTGTTAACTCTCAGAAACTTGTCCTCTGATTCAGTTGTGGCTTTGGGTCTGCCAGACCTCTTCCTGTCTGAGTGCCATTTGGTACCCACTGGCAGTTCACAACTTACTGTTGTAGCATTTCAAGCTATTCATTAGCCTTGAGCAACTTAAATTGCACTAAATATCTGGAAAAAATGGGGAGTTCTAAAACTTTTGACCAGTAGTGTAACCCTATTTAAAATAGTTTTTGAAATGTTTAAAAGAATAAAACATGTGTAGAGGACTGGCTTTTACAGGATATTTTTATATCAGGGACAAGCAGAGGGACAATACATAATGTGATAAACATATTTCAAATAGGAATAAAAGTGGTCATGGAACACATTTAAAATGTCCAGTACACAAAAATAACATGCCATCCATGGTCTCCCGCTTATCTAATTCAGGGTTGTAGGTGGCGCTTATCAAATTCATGTTGTGGGGAGCACACCAACACCATGCTGCGTCGCCTACATCACTGATTGACCTCTAACCATCCAAAGTTCCAGCCTGTCTCTCGATTAGCACCAAGCCACCCACGTGCTGTCATGTGGCAAGCCTTGTAAAATTTAACAAAGGAACCAAGATGCGGATATGCAGTGAAGTGAGAGGGCTTTATAGGAGGCTGGACCGACGGGCCAGACAGAACATCCTCCGGCGGGTCAGTCATCACAGGCAAATGGGAACCACGAAGAGGCTGCTTGGTACCAAGTACCAAGCAGAGGGTCAGGCAAGTCCTGAGGAGTCAGCTGAATGGGAAGAACACGATCTGGGAAATCAACACTGAAGATATGCGTAGCTTATTTAACCCTTTAGAACCGAGCAGAGCGGTCCCGCTCCGATTTGCCTAACTATTTTTAAATCCCAGTAGAACTGCAACCACGTAAGCTAGCGCAATAATTTTTTTTGCATATGAAACTGGAGAACTTGTACTTACATATCGCACATGCAGCTTTTCCCAGAGAGATGTTTCCTTCCTCTAATATGTTTGCAGAAATCATGTAAAAAGCGAACAAATAAAAAAAAAACCATAATCCTCAGCCAGACTCTTTATCGATCTGATCAGCCGTACACATCACTTCCTACTTTGATTATGCCTCGTCACGTTGTCACCGTGACCTATCACGTGGACCTGTACAACAACAACAGGAAGTGACGTCATTTCACCCGAGAAATTTAGTTATTTCTCTCGCTCGTGTATATTGTCGCTTTTTCTAGAAACATACACGTACAAAACACAGAACACACACTTTTTACACACTCAAACACATCCACCCATTACATTATTATACAGGAACAATCCAGACACACCAAATACTTCACATTGCGCGAAGCTTTGGATCTGATTACCGCCCCTCCTGAATACGGAGCTTCTGGCCATTTGTCGGATCCTGATTCTGCCGACAGTGAGGATGAGGCCGACTTCGTTGAAGGGATTGACCCTTGCCAAGACAAGTATGTATATTGTTTGAAATAAAATAATGTTTTTTATGGAAGAGAAACGTAGCAAAAATTACGTTTGCAGTGCAAAAGAGGAATTTCGCACCGCGACACAATTTTGCCCAAATTACACACCGTTATATAACTCTCGTGCTTTACAAATTGAACAGATGGTATAATTTCTTTTGTGTATAGTGTTGATAATGTTGAAGAGGAGGGAACTGAAGTCTCCTGCTCAACTGAAGCAGCCCCTACTCCGGAGGGAAGCAGAGGGAGGGGAAGGAGTCGGATGACTTGTCCTCCGGCAAAAAGAGGCAAGCGCTCCAGGTCACTTCCCGGTGATGCAGCTGCCTGGATGAGTGAAAAGGACCCTGACAGCTTGCCTCATTCTCTACCGAATTTCTGTCCAAAAAGAAAGCCAGGTGTGCAGCTGCCATTTTCAGAATGTGTGGACAGTCCATCGCCATCTGAACTATTCAAGATATACTTTGACCATGCTGCTATAAGAACACTGTGTGTCAACACAAACAATAATGCAGCTAAAAATATTGCTGCAGGCAAAAAATTCACATGGACTGATCTCACAGAGGCTGAACTGTACCATTACATTGGCATAACACTCTACATGGGGGTTCTAAAGCTGCCTAAAATGAGAGATTTTTGGCGCGTGAATTCGATTTTTCATGTGCAATATCCGTCTGAGGTCATGACCAGAGACCGGTTCCTCACCATCACTTGGAATATTCATATGAGTGACCTGCGGAAGACACTCTCAATGACAGAAAAAAAGGAACTACAGATTATGACTGCCTGCACAGACTACGTCCCCTGTATGACAGTTTACGTGTATCCTGCAAAGCTGTATACCACCCACAGCAAAACCTCTCTGTGGATGAGCGCATGGTTTCCACTAAAGCCAGAGTTTTCCTGAAGCAATACATAAAAAGCAAGCCAACAAAGTGGGGGATAAAACTTTTTGTGCTATCTGACAACACAGGCTACACAGTGGATTTTAACATTTATACAGGGAGGTCAACTCTGGTAACTGGGAAGGGGCTGTCATTTGATGCTGTGATGGCACTTATAAACAAAAACTACCTGGGAACAGGATATCACATTTATTGTGATAACTTTTATACAAGCCCAGCACTTTTTCACCACCTTTATGATCTGGGGTTTGGAGCATGTGGGACATTTCGGGACACTAGAGTTGGAGTCCCAAAAACCAAACTTAACAAAAAAATCTCCAAAAACCAAACTTAACAAAAAAAATCTCCACGACAGACAATCCACCTGATTGTCCCACGAGGGACAATCAGGTGGATCAGAGAGGGCCCTCTCATTTTTATCAAGTGGATGGACACAAGGGAGGTGAGTGTGTGCTCAACTCTGCACAGTGCCTTCTCAGGAGACACCGTGAAAAGGATGTGCAAGGCTGAAGGACAACACAGAGCAATTGAGGTGCCAGTGCCATCAGCTGTAAAGGACTACAACCGCTTTATGGGAGGAGTTGATCTGTCAGACCAGCTGATTGGCTCCTATTCTTCATGGAGAAAGAGCAGGAAGTGGTATGTGACAGTTCTGCACCACTTTATAGACATTGCTGTCACAAACAGCTACTTGGTCAGCAAGGAGCTCTGTGGCAGACTGGAGCAGCAGCCAATGACGCACCAGGATTTCCAGGAGCAGTTGGTCGCTGAACTCTGTGGGGTGTCCTCACAATCAGGAGCGAAGAGCTACCAACACATCCCAGTTGCCATTGTTGAAGGGGCATCTGGTCAAAACAAAGCCACAAAGGGGCGCCGGAAGTGCAGGCTGTGTGGGAAGTGCACACCCTTCAAGTGTGAGGCATGCAAAGTGGCTCTGTGCGTCATTGTGGACAGGAACTGTCACAGGGCCTATCACACCTCCACTACTGCTGCTGAAGAATGATATTTGACTTTTTTCTCTCTCTAAAAGTAATGTGACACTAAGAACTTTTACTGCACTATTGTAAACTTTTTTTTAAATTATTGTCATGTTGCCAAATTGTGCAAAATATTAATTTATTTATTTATTGGTTATGCTCCACCGGGGCTACTGAAAAGCAATATTTGACTGTGCCTTTCTGTATATAAATTCCTGTGACACTTATAAGTACTATTATTGTATTGTACTATTATAAATAGTTCATTTTGATGTTGTATTTTTATTGTCATGTTGTTAAATTGTGCCCAATATGCATTTTATTGATTTTCGTTTTTTACTACTGTTTATAAAAATGATTATATCTCAAAAATGAATTGATGAAAAAACTCCAAATAAATTTTGTGTAGTTTGAAAGGACTTTGTGCAACTTTTTTTCATTTACAATTTTGAGCTATATAGGTTTGATATTTTTGTATCAACAAAAATATGTGAAAAACAAAAAACGTTTTTAAATTTTTTCGTGGTTTATTGCACTTTTTTTTTAGCAATTTCTATAGTTACTATGGATTTGTTACACACATATTATTAAAATGTGGGATATAAGGGTTGTATTGATGTATAGTAAGTTAAAATACTCAAAAAAATGGGCCTACAGGTGTCATGGTCTGGTTGGGCACCTGCAGGTCTCAGACAGCGGCTCCTCCTCCTTTAGGCGGAGTCCGGTTGCCCCTCCCTGGCTGACCACCTGTGAGCAATCGTGCCAGCGGTATATCAGACCTGCGCTCTCAACCACTCATTGCCTGAGTATCTGCTATTCCCATGTTAGTTCAGTGGAGCATCCTAAACCTTGTCTTAATGCCGTGTGATGACTGACCTGTCTTTTCTTGTCCTCAGCGATAGCACCCGGAGTGGAGATCTTGTTCCCCTCGCTCCCGTCCTCCTGGACCTGGGCCGCCAGCTGCTTACACAACGTGGCCTGCCGGCCCACCGCTCACCTGCCTGCCTCCCCACGCCTCGACCGCTTCCGGGTTTTCCGCTCCACCTGTCCCCTCCATCTGAAACCAAGTAAGGCAATTCAATTCAACTGCGGAGGATTATTGGTTGTCTGCTGGATCCCTCTGATCGTGATCTCCTCTTGTTCCAGTGCCCCCGGCCCCTACCTAGTCCTGTTTCTACCTCCCCGCTGTCCCCGCTGTTCAGCCGTCTCCTAGAGGTGTCTAGGTCGCCCTCATTATCACCGACGAATCCTACGCGCCACTAGTGTGGTGGCGTCGCTTTGTGTTTCACCTTTGTTTACCTGTGGGCGGAAATAAATCATTTGTTTTCTGTCACCTCGCTTCCGGGTTGGTTTCTGCGCCTGTGTCCATCCCTGTTCCCTCGTGCCGTTGAGCCGTGACAGTATACTCAGGCCAGTTATATGGACACAGCGGACCCAGCCCGCGTAGCGATCAGTAAGCAGGGGGCTATTATCGGTAGCCACGAACAGACGCTGCAGTACCTACTGGCTCAAGTGCACACACTCACAGACGAGCAGGCTAAAATGCAATCCGACATTCAGTCCCTTCAACCCTCGGCGGAGTCGGAACCCGCCGCCGGTAGCTCAGCGCTGCCCGCCCCGACCGCGCCGTTGCCTCAGCCCGCGGCGGATCCCGAGCCCCAGCGGGGTCACCTGTTTCGCGACGCGGCCTCCCCGGAGCCGGAGTCGTATGCGGGTGACCCAGGGGCCTGTAGCGGTTTTCTGTTACAGTGCGAGCTGGCGTTCGGACGTTCGCCCCGCTCTTTCGTTTCGGACACGGTTCGAGTTTCTTATATAATCGGGAAACTGCGCGACCGAGCCCTGAATTGGGCCGAGGCTTACCTGAGCACACACCCGTTGCCGTCCTGTAGCTACGATGCTTTTCTCGGCGAATTCAAAAGGACTTTTGCCCACCCCGTCTCGGTGGGCAGTGCGGTTCACCGGCTGTTAAATCTCCGCCAGGGCCGCCGTAGCATCGCGGACTACTTGATCGACTTCCGCACCACCGCAGCGGCAGTCGGCTGGCCCGATAAAGCCCTTCAGGGAGTCTACTCGCAGTCGCTTAACGAGGACATGAAGGATCAGCTAGCGTCCCGTGACGAACCGGTTACCTTCGAGGAGTTAGCCACGCTCTCGCTTCGCATTGACAACAGACTGCGGGAGCGAGAGCGGGAGAGGAACTCCAGTACCCGTCGGCCAGTGCGGCGTGCGTCACCTGTTTACATTCCCCCGTCGCCGCTTCCGGTTCAGCCATCAGCCCCAATCGCTGGGGAGAGGGCTGACCCGGAACCGGAACCCATGCAGCTCGGGCGATCCCGGTTGTCTCCGCAAGAGAGAGAGAGACGTCGCCGCGCTCGTTCGTGTTTTTACTGCGGTTCCGCGGAGCATTTCATTGCCGCCTGTCCGGAGAAGGGAAAAGGGGACGCCCGCCGGTAAGTCCGGGGATACGGGTGGGCGGTACCTATAGTGATTCTAAGCCCCGCTTCCTGTTGCCGGTTACGCTCTTGCTCGGCTCCGCAACCCACACGTCCCGGGCGTTAATCGATTCGGGCGCTGAGCAGAGTCTCATTGATATGAAACTAGCCAAGCAACTGAATATTCCCCTGTTCGAGTTGGAGTCTAGCCTCCCAGTTAAAGCACTGGATAACCAAGTTTTCTCCCACATCACTCACCGTACCGCTCCTGTTACTGTAGTCGCCTCAGGCAACCATAGGGAAAGGCTCCCCTTCCTGACGTTCCATTCCTCCAGCATCCCCATCGTCCTTGGTTTCACCTGGCTAAAGCTACATAACCCACATCTGGATTGGGCTGGGCAAAAAGTAATAAGTTGGAGCCCGTTTTGCCATGCCAATTGTCTCGTCTCAGCCCCGCCGTCAGCCGTTGCCGAGCCCGCACGTGACGCGAGTGCTGCCGTGGACCTTTCTGTCGTACCGTCAGTGTACCACGATTTGAGGGAGGTATTTAACAAGGACAAAGCCCAAGCACTGCCCCCGCACAGGCCATATGACTGTTCCATTACATTGTTACCGGGCTCCCCCCTACCCACGAGCCGCCTTTACAATCTGTCTCATCCTGAGAAGGCAACCATGGAAAAGTACATAAAGGACTCCCTGGCGGCCGGCATCATCAGACCCTCCTCTTCGCCTGTCGGGGCCGGATTCTTCTTTGTCGGTAAGAAGGACGGCTCGCTCCGTCCCTGTATTGATTACAGGAGGCTTAATGACATAACAGTAAAAAACAAATACCCATTGCCGCTGATCAGTTCCGCCTTTGAGCCGCTTCACGGTGCCACCATTTTTACCAAGTTAGACCTCAGGAATGCATATCACCTCGTCAGAATCAGGGAGGGCGACGAGTGGAAAACCGCTTTTAACACTCACTTGGGGCACTTCGAATATTTAGTGATGCCCTTCAGTCTCACAAACGCCCCGGCGGTCTTTCAAAACCTGGTGAACGATGTCCTGCGAGATTTCCTGGACCGCTTTGTCTTCGTTTATCTCGACGATATTCTGATTTTTTCCAAAGACGTGGTGGAACATCGGGCGCACGTCAGAGCCGTGCTGCAGCGGTTGCTGGAAAACAAATTGTACGTCAAGGCGGAGAAATGCGTGTTCCACTCACCTTCCGTCTCCTTCCTGGGCTACGTCCTCGCGGGGGGGCAGGTGAAGACTGACCCGGCTAAGGTTACGGCAGTCGTGCAGTGGCCCGTACCTGCGTCCCGGCGGCATCTGCAGCGCTTCTTGGGCTTCGCAAACTTCTACCGGCGCTTCGTCAGGAACTACAGCCAGGTAGCAGCGCCGCTGACCCGGCTGACGTCACCGAAGCTCCCTTTTATTTGGAGCCAGGAGGCCGGAGCAGCGTTTACCAAGTTAAAGGCACTGTTTACCTCGGCGCCGGTTTTGGTTCACCCCGACCCTGGGAGACCGTTTATTCTCGAGGTGGATGCATCTGACATCGGGTTGGGGGCGGTGTTATCCCAGCGCTCCGGCACGGCGTCCAAGCTCCATCCGTGCGCCTTTTTCTCCCGTCGTTTATCACCTGCTGAGCGGAATTACGACGTGGGGGATAGGGAACTGTTGGCTGTGAAGCTGGCCTTGGAGGAGTGGCGGCACTATCTCGAGGGGGCGGAGCACCCATTCATAGTGTGGACAGATCACAAGAACTTGACGTACATTCGTGCAGCCAAGAGACTGAACTCACGTCAGGCACGCTGGTCCATGTTTTTCAGTCGCTTTAACTTTTCAATCTCTTACCGCCCAGGGTCCCGCAACGTGAAACCGGATGCCCTTTCCCGGCAGTTTGACGCCGCGGGGGAGTCGTCCGCCGTGCCCACCATCCTCCCTGCGAGCGTCAAGGTTGGTTCCCTCACGTGGGAGGTGGAGGAGGACATCCGTCGGGCACTGGAGACCGAGCCGGACCCCGGCACAGGGCCCCCTGACCGCCGCTTTGTCCCTAAGGCGGCCCGCTCCAAAGTGATCGACTGGGTCCACAAGGGGAGATTCTCCTGCCATCCAGGAGGCGCGCGGACGAGTGCCCTCATTAAAAGGTATTTCTGGTGGGGGTCTATTGATAAAGATGTCAAGGAGTATGTGGCCGCCTGCTGTGTTTGTGCTAGGGGCAAATCTAACACGCAACGCCCGGCTGGGTTGCTGCAGCCTCTCTCTATTCCACGGCGCCCCTGGTCGCATATTTCTTTGGATTTCGTTACTGGTCTACCTGTTTCTTCTGGCAAGACCGCGATCCTCACTGTGGTCGACAGGTTTTCCAAAGCAGCTCACTTTGTCGCCCTCGAGAGACTCCCCACATCCACTGAAACCGCTAATCTGCTAGTCGACCATGTGTTTAGGCTGCACGGGATACCCTCGGAGGTCGTCTCAGGCAGGGGACCGCAATTTACATCGCAGGTCTGGAGGGCGTTCTGTACATCCCTGGGAGCGAAGCCATGTTTGAGCTCTGGACACCACCCTCAGACTAATGGTCAGACTGAACGCCTCAACCAGGAATTGGAGGCCACTCTCCGCTGCGTCGCTGCCTCCAACCCGGCTTCCTGGTCATCGTTATTGCCGTGGGCGGAGTACGCACACAACTCCCTCACCTCGTCAGCGACGGGTCTCTCGCCTTTTGAGGCCTCTCTCGGCTACCAGCCACCCCTTTTTCCGGAGCGCGAGACCGACCTTGAGGTCCCCTCCGTCCAGCACCATCTGCAACGCTGCCGACGGGTGTGGTTGCGCACCCGCCGGGCCTTGGGCCTGTCCGTCGCCCGCCAGCGCCACTACGCGGATCGCCGCCGCAAGGCGGCACCTGCCTACGCCCGGGGACAGAAGGTGTGGCTATCCGCCAGAGACATTCCCCTCAGGACGGACTCCCGCAAGTTGGCCCCACGCTTCATCGGTCCTTTTGAGGTGGAGCGGGTGGTTGGCCGCTCCGCGGCCAGGCTAAAGTTGCCCTCCTCGTTACGGGTCCACCCGACCTTCCACGTCTCCCAAGTCAAGCCGGTTGTGGTGAGTCCGTTGTGCCCACCTCCTGCTGCCCCGCCGCCCGCCCGGCTCATCGGTGGGCATCCTGCCTTCACGGTCCGCCGCATCCTGGATGTACGCCGCCGGGGGAGGGGCAGGCAGTTCCTGGTCGACTGGGAGGGGTACGGGCCGGAGGAGAGGTCCTGGGTTCCCCGGTCCCGGATTCTCGACCCCGCCTTGCTTTCGGCATTCTACAGAGGCCGGTCGCCGAGAGGCGACCCTTGAGGGGGGGGTGGTGTCATGGTCTGGTTGGGCACCTGCAGGTCTCAGACAGCGGCTCCTCCTCCTTTAGGCGGAGTCCGGTTGCCCCTCCCTGGCTGACCACCTGTGAGCAATCGTGCCAGCGGTATATCAGACCTGCGCTCTCAACCACTCATTGCCTGAGTATCTGCTATTCCCATGTTAGTTCAGTGGAGCATCCTAAACCTTGTCTTAATGCCGTGTGATGACTGACCTGTCTTTTCTTGTCCTCAGCGATAGCACCCGGAGTGGAGATCTTGTTCCCCTCGCTCCCGTCCTCCTGGACCTGGGCCGCCAGCTGCTTACACAACGTGGCCTGCCGGCCCACCGCTCACCTGCCTGCCTCCCCACGCCTCGACCGCTTCCGGGTTTTCCGCTCCACCTGTCCCCTCCATCTGAAACCAAGTAAGGCAATTCAATTCAACTGCGGAGGATTATTGGTTGTCTGCTGGATCCCTCTGATCGTGATCTCCTCTTGTTCCAGTGCCCCCGGCCCCTACCTAGTCCTGTTTCTACCTCCCCGCTGTCCCCGCTGTTCAGCCGTCTCCTAGAGGTGTCTAGGTCGCCCTCATTATCACCGACGAATCCTACGCGCCACTAGTGTGGTGGCGTCGCTTTGTGTTTCACCTTTGTTTACCTGTGGGCGGAAATAAATCATTTGTTTTCTGTCACCTCGCTTCCGGGTTGGTTTCTGCGCCTGTGTCCATCCCTGTTCCCTCGTGCCGTTGAGCCGTGACAACAGTATGTAAAAATGTAAACATAAGGTCTGGCGGACTTGTTCTATGGTAGGTCTTAAAGGGTTAAAATGTGTTAGGTAGAATGTAGAATTATTGTAGAGACACTGACACTGCCCTGGATGCAATAAAGGCCTGAGTGTGTCATGAATTTAGGAGTAGATTTCTAGGAGGCCCTCCCCCACTTTGAACTGTGAAAGTAAGACAAAGAGAAGTTAATGTTGAGTGGAAATTCCCCAGGGGAGACCTGGGTGGGGGTCTCAGTGTTTGTAATATGTTAACTCTGTTTTCTCTGTTGTGTAGAGGAATTTGGTGTAGCTTGGGTGAGGAGATTACTTTTATGATCGGCAGGAAGTCACGTACTCAGAGACACACACACATACAGTGCTCAGTGGCGTGTCTAGAAAATTTTTGTTGGGGGGCCAGGTAGGGGCACAGATTTGGAGAAGGGTGGCAGATGTAATTGGCAGATAATGTTTTAAAAAAATTCTACTAACCGTTAACCATAATTCAATAACCCTATAAACCTAACAACCGAATGCACTTTTAACTCTTATTAGAATGAGATTTTAACCACTACGGTGCAAAGTTTTTAGATACTGCGCTGATAAAGTACAAGAGATACAATCAGTCAGTGTTTATTCAGCAGTCAAGGACATCAATATTTGCATAGTATTTTTATTGACATGTAGTGCACATATGTTTTGGGCAAAAACATTTTTGAATATTAAAATACGAACATTTGTAACAAACAATTGACAAATTATCCAATGCCAATGTAAAACTTTATCTGCCTATTAAAAAAAGAAGATAATCTTCTCACAAACTGGTGTTTGATTTCGAAACAGGAAAAAAGTGGGGAAACAACTGAAAAGACTAACATTTGAATAAAACCTGAAAGCAAGTAAATACTTTCTATGCTGCCTTATGGTAAACTTTGGTAATATTGATGTATAAAGAACAACACTGGCTGATGATGAAATACAGTCAGCTGGCATGGTGACACTGCCAGTATTAACCTGCAGGGCTGGACTGGGACAGAAAATCGGGCAGTTTGACTAGAGACCGGCCCACCAGGTATTAAAGCCATAAAGACTTTGACTGAAAACAAACCCTGTTTTGACAGTGATGTACAGTCTCGTTGGTATATGTATGATTTCTATACATTTTACGTCAGATAAAAACTTTGGTTGTAAAATTTAGATAATTATTTAATAAAAGCGAGATTTTTTAAATGAGAATAAGAAAGAAAAGTATTTCTTTGTGTCCCCCTCTCCCTGTTAATGCCCTACCTGCTCCCCTGGCAAAACTTTGCTAGACCCGCCCCTGCACAGTTACCAGCTGTAGGCTGCTTAGAAAAGGATCCTGGTGTTATTAGTCTCTCAGAAACAGTTCATAACTTCCCTTCAACTCATTCATGTGAACTAAAAGGTAAACCTGTTTCTCCATCACCTGTTCAGCTCTGATGATTCAGTAAGGACATCTCCTGGTTTCATCCTCATGTTTCCCTCTCACCACATATCCAAACCGACATCATGACCAGCAGCTTTACAGCTGTGGATCCAGCCAACATCAGCTGATACTAGAAAGTAATATTAAATAAATTCTAACAACAGCTGATCAAGCTTAAACGTGCAGCTGTTGTTTAGCGCGACATCTATGGAACGCCAGGACTGCCATAATGAATTAATTAAATACACCATTAAATAATTAATTAAATGTGTCAATAATTAATTAAAATTGGAATTAATTAATTAAATAAATAGTTATGACACATGTAATTAATTAATTATTGACACATTTAATTAATTATTTATGTATTCCACATTTTAATTAATTATTGACACATTTAATTAATTATTGACACATTTAATTAATTATTTAATGATATATTTATTTATTTCATTTTGGCAGTCCTGGCGCCTGGCTCTCATCATGAAATAATTTTATCTGTCAGCCTCACCCATCAAACTCAGGGGGCGGGGTTAACGCTGATCGAGTCAAAACCATTGCTTTGGCCTGGTGGCCATTGTTTCTAGCACACAACAACCGGCATGTGGAAGCTAACAGAACTGAGCTTTGAAAAACCCTGTTTGTGTGTCACCAAATACCGTTTTAATATTTTTTTAGCCGAGAATGTAGTGGTTTAATCTTCATGTGTCTGGTCGGTTTGTCAAGATACAGCCTCTTTGCAAAAGTGCTTCGATGATTTCGGAGATGTCTGCCCAGTCTCACGGCAAAGCGTGGGATAGACCCGCTCGCCTCGCAAGCAATCCCACCGACAAAGCGCAGGCCCTGGTACACAGCTGTAGTAACCCCCGCTGACTTCTTTTACTGAGGTTATATTTATCGGTGTTTTATTTCCTGATGTTCTTATGTGTCCTACGTGTTTCAGTCGCCAATTCTGAATTATAACTAACATTAAAACATGTTTAAGGAGGAGAGAGAGCAAATAAATCTGTTTAACATCTGATCTTTGGGTTTTTGTTCAGTAATCAGCGTGACCTGTGTATAAACGCATAAAAGAGATAACGTTGGTGTTTCTGTCATGTAGTAACTGCTGGCTTTAACTGTACAAAGGTTGTTCGACACTATGAAACACATATAGACTTCATGATGTTCGGCTAATATTTTTATTGTGAATATTAATCATGAGGGTAAACGGCCCTGTACACCACGGAGCGAGGTCAGCATATCCACGATATCCTCAGCTCCATGAGTTAACACAGAGTTTCCCAGCTGACTAACTGCCAACTATTCCAGAGACATGAAAATATACAGCATAAAGAAAAGTGTAAGAGACTCAGCAGCAGATTAGAATAACAGTTATACATTTAATAAATCACCAAATTAACAAACCTGTTCGAACAGTTTGAGTTTGTGTTCCCTCAGCTGCAGACTCGCTGCTGTTTAAATGTTTGAAAAGGAAGATTAGATATAAACAAACGTCAAACATAGACTCAGTCTGCCTTCACATTTGATATGAGGCCAGCACGTATAGTGGCTGTGTCCTGTTTTAAGATCATACATGTAAAATTGTTGTCTGACCTCCGTCGATCCAGCCGCTCAGAGTCCGTGGTTACCATGGTTACTGCATAAGCAGCTATAATGTTAACAGCTGGCACTGAGAAAACCTACCAGCAGCATGGGTGTTTATGTTTTTCATTGCAAAAGAACCGTCTGAATGGTTAACTGAAGTTAACTTGGATAAATTATAGTTAAGGAGTATCACAGATAACGCCTACGTGAGCTGTGTGACTGTTCACCACTACACTGAAATCAGTAGGCTATTACTGAAATACACGTTGTCATGGTCTGGAGTCTGCGACTCCGTGTTTATGTTTAGTTTATTAGTATTCTGTGGTTTTGGTTACCTTGGGTGTTTGTACTCTTCTGTTTCATGGTTCATGTTCCTATGTTCTGTGTCCCCCAGTCTGTGTTAAGTTGGTGTGTTATGTCATTGTGTGTATGTGTTTCCTGTTTTATTGTGAAGGTCTGCGTCTTATGTGAGTGTTTTCAGTTTGCCTCCCTAGTCTCGTCACGTAATCACTCCCAGCTGTGTTCCCCACCTGTGTGTAATCTCCCTGTGTTCTCTGAGTGTATTTTAGTTGTATCTTCTGTCATGGTAGTGGCTGGTTCGTCTGTGTTGTTTCCCCTCGGTCTCCCTGCGTCTCTCCGTATGTATTTCCCCGGACCTCCCTGCATCTTCATTTCTGGTTTGTGTTGTTAGTTTACCCAGTTTAGGTTTCCGGTTTCATGTTTTCCCACCATTGCTGTTTGTACCCACCCTTGTAAATAAATATTCACCTGCACCAGAGCTGCCGCCTTTTGGGTCCTTTCTACTACTCCACACGGCTTGCAAACCGTGACACACGTGCTATATCATAAACTATGATATAAATAGGGAGGTCCTATTAACATGTTTAGTTTTAAAGGACACCTTCCTGCCTTTAGTCTCCTTCATGAGCAGTATTAGTTTTCTTCTAACATCCAGAAGTCTGCACGATGTGTTTCACAGTTTGTAACAAGCCTTTGACAGGTAAACATAACATGACCGAAAAAGCCAAAAAAAAAAAAAAAAAGAGAGAAAGAGTGTTGACATAAGAAGAGAAAATGCTCTCAATTATGGAGACAGGCAAATGGTTCATTTATGTTTGATGTGTGTTTATTCCTCCCTAAATATCGTCGGTGAAGTTTGCCATGCACGTCAGATTTTCCTGCGCATTTTTATACCTCTGCCAACAGAGAGAGAAAAAAATCACATTCTAACAGACAGCTGGTGCTTAGAATACAGTTGAATAACTATTAAAAAACAGATGATATTTAGATGATAGTTCAGTCTAACACATGTGCCAGTGAACCATTAAACGTCTGTGAAACTATGCAGTTATGAAACATAACTTTAACCTCAGCCAAACCGATTTGCTCAGTTGTAAATAAAACAGCGAAGTAAACGTGACCCGACAGACAGAACCTGAGTGAATGAAGTCCAGCGTTTAACCACTGAGAGCTAAAACTCAGCTGAGGTTTCAAAGCTGTGTGCCGGTGATTGGACATCAGCCGCTGATGAAGCTGTTCGCCTATAAAGTGCTCTGTAAGGAAACAAGCTCCAGCAGCTCTGCGCTCGGGGAAAACACTATATTTACTTATCTTGTGCAGAAAAATGCGCTGACATTGCGTTATATTGAGCACCGGCTGCCCAGTTAAACTGTGACTATCACCAGGTAACGTAGGCGTGTTTCTTGAATTAGCAGCAGGTGTTAAACAGCTGACAGATGAGGAGGAGGATGCATGCAGGTAAACTGAGGGTCTGTTGAGCTGATCGCTGGTTTCGTGAGAAAAATGTCAGCTCGTTCTTTATGTTACAGAAGCACAGAGACACAAGACCAGGCGGAAAGAGACGATCGTTCGGTGAAAATGAGAATCTGCGAATGCAACATGTGGAACACGGAGAGTGGAATATGTAAACAAACTGGTTAACGTAACCCCCTGGGTGCACTCTGCATGCTAATTGTTAGCAGAGCTAGTGAAATCTCTGAAAACATCTGAGCACTTTTGCAAACATGTTCTATGTTGACAACCTGACCAGACATACGGCGCGACATTCGCGGCTAAAACACTGTTAAAAGTGTAGCTGGTGACAGAAAAACGGGGTATTTTAAAACTACACCACCACCATTGCTGCCTGTGATTTGATCTGCATTCTGGGATACCTGGCTGCCCCAAGTCTACACAAGCAATCGATTATCTAGGATCGACCTGTTTTGACTTACTTTGCACGGCAACCAATCAAATGTTAGAGAAGCTGCATGGGCAGCGTTAACCCCGCCCCCTGAGTTTGATGGGTGAGGCTGACAGATAAAATTATTTCATGATGAGAGCCAGGCGCCAGGACTGCCAAAATGAAATAAATAAATATATCATTAAATAATTAATTAAATGTGTCAATAATTAATTAAATGTGTCAATAATTAATTAATTAAATGTGTCAATAATTAATTAAAGTGTGAAATACATAAATAATTAATTAAATGTGTCAATAATTAATTAAATGTGTCAATAATTAATTAATTAAATGTGTCAATAATTAATTAAAATGTGAAATACATAAATAATTAATTAAATGTGTCAATAATTAATTAATTACATGTGTCATAACTATTTATTTAATTAATTAATTCCAATTTTAATTAATTATTGACACATTTAATTATTTAATGGTGTATTTAATTAATTCATTATGGCAGTCCTGGCGTTCCATAGACATCCGCTGGTTTCCTCTTTCTGGCGCAAAGTGGGCGATAAATAAACAAGAGAGCCGATCAGCTGATCATTGATCAGTTTCATGATTGAAGTAGCAACAGGAGAGGGAGGGGGAGAGAATGAGAGAAGAAGAGGCAGCTGTGCAGCGTAACGACAGAATAAATCCAGCTTTGTGTCTTTTTTTCATTATAGCTAAAGTCCGGGACAAACTGCATCTCTTCTCAGCTCAATACGAAACGCGTAATATTTTCTCTGAATGAGGGACCATTCCATTTTTTAAGGAGCCATTGGCAACTCTACTAACTAACCTTATGAATAAAATAAAGTTCACTATCAGTAACATCATAGCACCCACCCAGCTGTACTGTATAAAAACTCCGTCAAGCTGGCTAGAACGCAGTATGAGTTATTGTAACTGACGGTAAAAAGTCAGCACAACGAAAATAAACTCCACCTAAACTTGGTTTAAATCTGACCCAGATAGACTGCAGGTCATAACTTCTTACCTGAAGTTCAGTTCACCTGACACTCGGACTGGTGGCTGCCTCGGGTCTCTCCTCCTGCCTCCCCTTCCCTCATCCACCTGCTGGCCTCTGTGGAAGCCCCGCCATAGCCACCACCAAACAACTGAGTTATTTTTACACATCGACCTGCATCTGGCCAATCCACCACCTCTCATTGTTCATGCCATTACAAAAAAAATTAAAAATAAGTCACCGGGCATATGCCCGGTATGCCCGATGGCCAGTCCAGCTATGTTAACCTGCAACCAAATCTGCAGCTCCATACAGCAATGTTACGACTTAGATTATATCTTATAACTCATAACTCTTATGTTAGCTGCCCTCAGTAGCATACTGTCTGATATATTCCACGGCTGCAATAATTCTTTAAGTGTTATTTTTTCCTTGGTATTCTAATTTCACCGAAGTTTACTAAACTCAACAAACTTAATATTACTTACCGGGACATTTATTCTGTCCTCATTTTCTTTTACCGAAAAATTGTTTCCTGCAGTGCCGTCTTTCGTGCTTGGCTCTCCTACCTTTGCTAACGTGATAGCGCAGAAGCCGATGCTGTATTCACTTACACTCGGATATCTGAGCTTCACCGTGACAACATAATCGTTGGTACGCGCATACATTCACTCACGTGCACTCATATAGACATACGGGTACACGCACACACAGGCACTCACATGCTCGTCCATACACACAGACACAGAGTTTGCAGCACACCATGGGGGTTTTATGATGGGGTCAGTTCTATAAAGCTGACAGACAAAGGAGTGAAGATTTTGCAGAGGGACACCGGCCTTTGCAGGTCTTCCCTTCTAGAAGATGCATGCGTAAATAAAGATGAATAAAGGTTTTTGTGAAAATGACTACTGAGTCCGGTGCCATCTCTGGATGCCCGAGGAATAAAAAAGAACCGGGGTAAAACTGATTTCTTAACAACACCTACACCCTGCTACCTATCAGATACCTTGCTGGGATAATACGCTGGCCAACGGAGGAGATAGAAGCCACTGACATCAAGTAAAAAAAAGTTCCTGACCATAAATGAAGAGTTTCACCCTAAATTCAGCACGCTGAGACTGTACGCTAAGCGGAAGGAAAGAGGCTGAGGACTGGTGATTGTCAGAGCCCCTGTCCGTGATCAGACAACAAACATCCATGAGTACATCAGGAAGATGGTCATAACTAACCGTGTGGACCACTGTGGAAGGATAGGCTCCGGTATGGTATGTACCACCAGCAGACAGAGGAAGTGGATGACATGCTGGAGAAGGAAGAAGAAATACAAAGGGCTGAGAAAACAACTTGAGAAGATGTGGAGGGTGAAGACAACAGTGGTTCCAGTGGTAATCAGAGCACTAGGTGCAGTGACCTCCCAAGCTAGGCAAGTGGCTCCAGTGATCCCAGGAACATCTGAGATCTCTTTCCAGAAGAGATCAGATTAACACATATCATTTGTGATTAAGTTTATGTGTAAGTTTAATAAGGAAGATTTGTAGTCACACATCAACTTGCTTCCCAGGTGTTTGGTGGCTATTCTAAGCTTTACATCACTTCCACCTTCCCACACAGTAAAGCTCACTGTGACATCACTGATCTAGTCCAATCATCTTTCTGCTGGCCTTCTTCAGGCAAATAAGCCTCCAATCCGCGTGGTTTAAACCTTTAAAGTCTTTGAAGGTCATTCAAAGTGAGTCTGTAGAGGTCTTCCAAGAACTGCTGATTAACTTCTTGGTAATGTTTGAATTGATCTATGCACTACTCTCTAGACCACTACAATTATCCCATGGGACTGAACAACACTGTATTTATTCAGTGAGTACAGTAGTCTGGAAGCTGGTAAACTGTAGCGCAACTTTCATACAGTAATCCAGACTCTTGAGTCTCTGAGCAAAGTTTCTAGTTTCATTTTTTGTTGCAATAAATTGCAATTTAAAAAAAAACAAAAAACAAAACATAGCCAGGACTGTGGTATATGTACATTTTAAAATTTTAGTTTCGACAGTTTACACTATAATTAATCAAATCTGCTACTGATATATTCAGAGGTACATGATTCCGTTAGCATTTAAAATTCCTACAATTATTCATTTAAGTATTTCTTGAATATTGACAGTGCAGTGTATAACTGGAGGAGGTCAAGACTGTTAAACTGAAGATATGTACTTAAGCTGTTAAATTACTCAGTGCAATTGTGTAATATGTTCTTGAGTTGATGTTTGACTTTTAATTAGAATAGATGGCAAAAGTGAATCATAGATACTGAGTTTTGCTAAATGGAAAAACTGACTCTGTTGAACTCATTTCTTTTATGTCAGTTTATTCCCATAGGAGACATAAATGACATTTCTTTTATGTCAGTTTATTCCCATAGGAGACATAAATGAAAACCTCAAGTTACTATATATATATATATATATATATTTTTTTTTTTTTTTTTTTTTTTTTTTGGCCTGTCCCGTTTGGCTCTTTTGCCATCAGAATTGTTGTCTAAAGGTAAAGAAAGATGCCCAACGGATTTACTTTACCAAATTGACCATCCCAGCCTTGCCGTAATGGTCCATTTGATTCACCTTTTATTCTTTATTTTATTTTCACTTACTGAATACGGGACAGACTTGACTGGGGGAAGGAAGGGGAGAAAGAAAGAGGGAAAGAGAAACAGCTGAGAAGAGGGACGGGGGAGAAGGGCAAAAGACAAAAACTAACAGAACGGGCAGAAAAAAAAAAAGGACAAAAAAATGCATATATCAATCACCTGGATCACCTGCTGAGAAAGAAAAAAGAAAACAAGCAGAAGAGAACAACAGTAATAGAGTAAACAACATCACAATGATATATGGGAATATGACAGTAAATACTAAATATTAAACATTATTGTGCAGCACATAAGATCAACAGAACACAGTGTGCTTTGAGGTAGGAGCCAAAAAGGGTGTAGTTTGTGGGTGTGATCACCCGTGTGTACACCTGTGAGCATGGACGCGCTTGTTTTTTTTTAAAAGGTCCCTTCATGTAATGATCCGCTAGAGGGTGTGGGGGGGGGGCACAGCCCCGTCCTCCAGGGCAAGAAGCAGGTATGGAGGAGATCAAAACTCCAGACATCCAGAGGCCCCCAGAAAACAAGAGACCAAGGAAGACCAACAGAGGGGCAGCCGCACCACTGTCCCAGAAAGAGCTGAGGAGAGTCCCAGATGAGGACACACTCAGCAGCCGCGGAGCAGAAGCCCGGGGGAGTTGCAGTGACACGCCCGTGAGCTCCGCCGGCAGCCAGCCGTGCCTGAGTGACCGAGCCCCAGGCCGAGAGGCCGGGGGCACCCCACCTCCGAAGTGGCCCGAGCGAGCCCCAGGCTCCAGGCCCCGATAAGGAGTGAGCCGGTGTGTACCTGGACGCCCATCCCCGGACACAAAGAACCACCAACGCACCGATGTCTGAGGGAGTCCGCCACTGGCAGGGGAAGTGGTGGTAGGGGGAGATAGACCTCCAAACCTTGGAGGGCCTGAGATGTCCCCAGAGAGGTGGCCCCTGACACCCAACCTGACATATAGACACAGACATACAGGCACACACAGATACAAACATCCATTCCCACCCTCATGCTCTCATATGCACTTACTCCACACTCAACCAACGTGGAGACAGACATAAAGAGACGTTGTACACACGATCACACTCCCCAAGCGTACTCTACAAACCGGGTCTAGGTACCCTTGCCCCTGGAGGGGGGAACTGCACCCAGACCCAGGTGGTGTTACCCTTTTCCCTGCGGTGGGGGGAGGCAGACCGCCCCGACTCCGCAGCAGCAGGGAGGCCCCACATTCCAGCCCGCAGTCGGACGGCCAACTCCTCCTCCTAGCCCCCCCCGCTCTAGCAGGCCGCAGAGAATGGGGGTGAGAGAAGACTTCAAACCTCCCTCCACCCGCTCATTGTAGTGTTGATGCATGTGTTCTAAGGTGCATTTAAAACCCAGGAGGGCATGGAGCTACCTGCCAGAGAGCAGCAGGTAAGCGCATGGTCCCTCCTGCTAGCCCTCAATGTCTACGTGTATTTAAAATTGAGAGGTGGGCAACGACGCCAGGGGTGAGGTGTACACCCTGATGGTACTTTGGATTCCGTGTATCGTGCCCACCCCCAAGATCCTATATGTATGTGTAATGAGAGTGTGAGTAATGTGAATGTCTAAGTTGTGAGATACAATTGAGGCAGAGGCAGCCAGAAGGGGACAGAGGGGGGGGGGGGGGTAGCCTCCTCTGCACCCTGGTGACATACCCCTACTCCAAGGTCCTGCATGTGTGGGTGGTTGTGGTGGAGCGGGAAGAGGGAGGCAGCTGGAGATGGGGAGGGAAGGAAGGGAGGGGCAAGTGACCCCTCCCTTGGGCCAGCTCCCCCGCTGAGCTGGAGTTTTGATAAGTTTCAACGTTTAAGTTCATCAGCTTAAAAAATTAAGACAATAGTTTGCCTTATATTTTTTAAGCTCGGCTAACTTCTTTGGGTTTACATTGTAGTTAAATAAATATCTACCATATTACAGAGAATTATTTATTGTGAGAAGAAAATAACAGCTAGTGGAGGAAGTTTTCAAATCATTCCTTTAGGAAAAGAAGCAATAAAACACAATGAAAACAGTCAGTACACATGCATTACTGGACAATTGTACATAAAAAATGTGTGAAAATTATTATTCTGCAGAAAAATGTCCTCTAACAGTCTTAATATGTGTTTAAGAATGAGCTCATCTTAAATGCTTTATTTCTGTTTATATAATACGGTATCATAGTAAAAAGTTGAATATTACGTTAAATTACTGGCAATTACTGGCAGGTTAATGGAACAAACATTCCATTAACCTGATTACAGTTTTGGATTGTTAAATACAGTGAAACTGTATAAATTAAATATTAAAAAGTTGAATATTACGGTAAAATACTGGCAGCTGTAGTTGCCAGAATTTTACCGTGGAAAATATAGTGATAATGCAGAATACATAATGGTATACTTTGTTGAGAAATGTAAAAATCACAGTGAATTTTGGTTTTTGCACAATAATTACATTGAAATAAAAAACTAATATAATGTAAACCTGTTAAAATACAATTTTAATAAGCTTGATTACCGTCTCCTATTGACAAAGCACAGAAGAGCTGTATAATACAAAACATGTTTTTTAATTTCATAGTTCATATTTACAGTAAATTACTGGCAGCTGTTGTAGCCAGAATGTCATCTAAAAAAATTAAGCTCTATGACTTTGTTATAATTTGCTAGAAACATTAATGAAAAACCAGTAGAGACAAACGATTAAATTAAATAGTTAATATTAAATAATCAAATTAATGACTAAAAAGGCACTGATCTAATTAATATCAAACTTAATACAACCAAAAACAAATAAGTACAAAATAAACAGTCAAATAAAATTGAAAACACTTGATACTTGCAGTGGATGACAAAGTTTCTTTTTATCCAGACTTGATAGTAGAGAGCTTTCAAAACAGTCTCTGATGGTGTCTGAGGAACTGAAGCAGGTTTTGGATCCAATGTGTTTGAGGACTTGCATGTTGTTGTTCAGATGCTCGGTGTAGATTAGTGTTCTTTCCTTGCAGTCTGAAAGCAAATACAAAGCACAATAAAGCAAACTGCCCATTTCAAAAAAAAAATAAACATGCATCAAGCAAATATACGATCTTACATTTAATAGAGCTGTGTTATGAAACGGCTGTGTGGAGGCAGGAAAAGGACCCAAAGTGCAGACTCCGGAAACAGACAAAAAACAACTTTAATGCCGAACTCCAAAAAAGTAACAAAACTAAGACTCCAAGGTAAACTTACACAAACAGAACACACAGCTGGATGACCATTTTTCAAATGTGCAGAAGGTCCTTTTCTTCTGTTGCTGTGCATCACATGCCATACCGTCTCGGTCGTTGTGTTCTTGGGCAAGACACTTCACCTACTGGTGATGGCCAGAGGGGCCGATGGCACGATATGGCATCCTCGCTTCTGCTGTGGCTATGACTGTAGCTTGCCTCCACCAGTGAATGAATAGTGGAATTGTAAAGCGCTTTGAGGGTCTTGATAAGCACTATATAAATACAATCCATTATTAGAATGGAGTAGGTGAACCATTCTTTTTTTTTCACAAAAAATTTAAGAAACAGCAACATCATATGACATAATGCCCTAAAAATGTTGTGTCCTAAACAAAATGGCAAACCTGGCTGACAGATGTGAAAATATTTGAAACAGTTGAAAATTGACTCAAACTTTACTCCTTCTATATCTGGTGTACCTTCAGCCTTGAAGTGTTCAACAGGAGAGTTGTACATCTCTATGGTGCATTCTGCTCCACACTGATTTGCAGGTGGTATCACACTCAAACAGATTGAACAGTGGTAAATCCATGATTTAAAATCTCCTGTTCCACCACATCCCAAAGGTGCCCTTGATTTAGGATCTGGTGAATGTGGAGGTTGGTGGAGTTCAGTAAAGTCATTGTGATGTTTAAGAACCCAGTTTAACATGATCACAGTTTCGTGATATGGTGCATCATCCTTCTGCCAGCACTGAAAAAAAGGGACTGGCCATCTCTTGGATTTATGTAAGCATCTTGCATGTATTTAACACAATTACCTCATGTTTTAAAGATAAATGTAACTATATAGTGTAAAAACTACATGATATGCAGAAAGGGTGTATTAAATTGTTCATATCATGTTCAGGTGAAGTAAGTCAATAAGATAGCAACGTTAAATCTCGTGAAACCACGCGTGATTTCATCTCGCGGGCTTTGGATCGTGGTTCAAAAAAGGCATCCATCTCAGTCAAGTCGAGCAGCCAACTCTACGTTTTTGGTATGTCTTGATTTTTTGAATTAATATTTACCATATTTCAGCCAAATGTAGTTAAACGTCTAGAGTGTCGCCATGTAACATGCTAAAAAAGAGCCATTAGCTTATTTGCTGTTTTATCTGTTGTCAAAGAATTGGCGCTTTTTCATTTGAATTTGTCTTTGGCACAAGAGCCGTAATATCACATTAAACCTAATTATGAGGCACTCATAACATAATTTGGTTTTCTGTGTGAATAGATTTGCCAACTGACTCTTCAGTTACATTGTGTATTTACTGCACCGTGGTGTTAGTGAGATTTTGGACATTGAACAGCTTTAGCTAATATCATTAGCGGCATTATGCTAGCTTACATCCCTACCCCTCCTGCCCTCACCTGCTGTCCTTTTCTTTTTGTTTTTTTTGCTGCACATTGAGAGACCACATCTATTCTGCATTTCACCAGGAGTCAGCTGATGGATTGTGGGTTCAAGGTGTTATGGTAAGAAAGTATATTCTATTTTCGCTTAAGGTTTCTGTAACTTAATTATAATAGGTTTTGTATAATTATTAGGTGCATGCATACACAAATAGACCACCCTATTAAAACAACTGAGAAATCCAAAATCTGCCATAGGTTTAACTTATACCTGTATGTATTGTCAGAAAGGTGATTACTGGACTCACATTAATGCACACTTGAACTAAAATGAGGTTGTAACTTGTGGGTTCTTGGGTTGCAAATCAGAAACAAACATCTTTGGATTTTTTTTAATCCCATAAGATCTGGAAACACAGTTTTTATTCAACAAAACATTACTGATTAACCAAGCACAGTGCCTGCTGTTATTTCAAAATTTCAAAATGTTATTTCAGATAAAATGCAGCATTCCAGTGCATCCCAACCATGCCTTTACAGTCAAGGTTTCTGACGGAGCTGAGTTTCTCTCTGACAGTCTGCTGAAAGTGTTTGCAAAGTGATCGGGGGAACAGTGCACAAAGCTAAAGGATGTAGCTGCCATGATGACAGTAAGAACTTTAAAATTCTTTAACTACAAAGTGTATATGTATTGCATTAGGTCAGTAAAAGATTTTTATGCTGCATCCATTGAAACAGTCAACTATTACCTGTGAGTACTGATTCCACTGAAAGGATGCCATTCTTTTTTGTCATGCATTTACTGGCCCACTGAGAAAAAATCATCTTTTTTTAAAAATATATGTTCTGGAAACTATATATCCATAAAGTTGATGTCAAACAGGAATTTTTGATATTGCTTTGTAGATGCTGGTGTTGCATGTTGACTGGTTTAAAAAGTCAAGTTTTTGTCTGGGATCATTTTCTTCTGTGCTACTGAAAAGTTCACAAATCTCTGTTTTCTTTGTTATAATACTTTAGGATGACATTAATGCTCAAAGGGAGTCTCATCAAAGTGCTCCGCATCTGTGTGAAAGACAATTGCAACATCTTGGTGCAGGAGTTCATGGTGAGTGTTTTATGAGTAGATTGTGGCTTTGCAACATTTAAAAATGCATTTAGTTATCCACTTGATCCTCATTGGACTGGTTAGGACCAGTAGTCCTCTTTAATAATTTGAAGTTCACATGAGGCCTAGTAGTGAACTCGGCCGCCGGCCCTTGAGGCCCCACCCCTACCCCTGTATTAGGGGTCACATCAGTGTGAAAAAACTTTAAATTTGTCATTCTAGTGAACAAAGAAAAATCCCCCCAATATTTACATTAGCTTTTGTTTGAAAAAAAAAAAAGACCAACAGCTAACCAAATTGTGGGGCTGAAAGTCTAAATTCTAACATCTTCTGAGTGACATAACCTGGATTTCTGATGGGCCGGTGTCTTTCTAACAAAAACTAATGTAAAGCATTTGAAATTATTATGTTTTTCACTCTCTCTTAGAAACTCTGTTAGACCATGAATGGCAGCATGGCAGGCCACTCTTTGGCTATAGCTATTTACTATGGTTTAAATTACTCTAACATTAGAACTGGTAGATTCAAAAGAGATGAGTTTAAAAGGGAATCTTAAAAAAATGTTTTGTGTTTAACCAGGACTTGACTGAGGCCACTGCACAGATTGAGAAAACCACAATGAACATCTGTCTCCAGAGATGCGCCAGGCAATGACTTTTCTGATGTTGGCATCATCATCGAGGGTATAGTAGTTCTTCAAGATCTGGATAATGTGACCTTTGCAGTAGCCATGCTGTTTGGACCTTTTTTATTCCTTCAACATGAGTTACCCATCACAGCTCTGCTACACTTTTGAGGTGATTCAATGGGTGGTAATGGAGTTGGATGCAACTCAGCTCTCAAGAAAAGCTCACAACTAAGACAAAACTGCTCCTGCAAGGAAAGCTCACTGTTATGCATGCAAGGTGATCAGCTCTAGGTGAGAGGACATTTAAATCTCACACTTGTTCTGCTGCATTTTTGAAGCTCAATTCCAGGAGCAGATCGCAGGGTTCATTTTTATATACTCTGCAACTGCCATGAGGACAAGCTGTTTTTGTTGTTGTTGTTTGTTTTTCCTTTTGCTCTGTACAAGTTCTCTGTTTGTCTGTTTGGCAGCATTTTTCAATTTCTGTTTGTATTTTTTCTTTCTTTTACTAGTGAAGAGATGTAGCATGAACAGTTATACAGTCTAAATATCCCATATGGGTCGTGTGAAATGGTATTTTCAGTTTCATTCAGTTGAAGTAAAGAACGTTGAATATTTCTAAGTGTGCTGTTTTGAACCAAGATGTCACAGTATGATCAGTGCTGTAATTTTTGACAGTCACTGTATCAATGTTATTTTTGCGTCTCTTGAATAAAGTTTTTGACCTGCAAGTGCTAATTTCTTTAGTTATTGGGGTAAAATGGGTAATGTTAATAGGAAGGTGTTTGCCAATTCAGTAACCTAATTTAATGTTAATGGAAACTAACATTTCCTCAAATTGTTTAGTTATAATTGTTGTTTAACTGAATCTTGATGTCAGAGGCCTTAAATAGAATGTTTTGTATTGTCCTGTAACATTTTTCAAAAGAAACAGTCTAATTTCTTTGCTGTGATTGATTCCAGAGAACACGGAAGAACTGACATTATTTAACTGTTGATTTATATAGATTCAGTGGAGGAGTAATGTCAGTTTAATTCTTTACCTACTGTCAATGCAGTGAAATTAGACATTTTGTTTTTAAAGGTTACTGGTGGATGCCAGCAACCATCTTGGAAGAGAACAATACAATCTGTTATAAGGCCTCCATTTGAAAATTGTGTATTTGATACTAGAATATAATAGCAAAATGTAATTTGAAGATAACATGTAGTATTTAAGTGACCAAGTAGTATTGGGTAAAAGTTATTGAATGGTGTTGGGATAAAGTGAAAAAATTGTGAAGGATTAAAATATTCCAAGAGCTCAAATTACTTCATCAAAACATGTTTAAGTCACATTTTATCAACACAAATTGCACAGGTTTATTGAACATGAATAAATTGTGTTAATTTAACTCAATTGTTTAAGTTGCTGCCAAAGCAAAACATCTGTGTGCAACAAATGTCCACCATTGAATTAAGTAAATCCAACAACATATTTTTTTCAGTGAGTAGTGCTGGCAAAGATAGTTGTAGTAAACCATGATCACTAATGAGAAATCAGTAGGGCTACAGTAAACCCTGTGTGGATCAGAGAATATCCAAAATAAAGTAAATTATGCACCCAATTCTTTTGAGTCATTAAAGATTCATGCTCATGTTAATTCCATCATGGAAATAAATTCATGCCTAAGATGAGTGTATGTACACTTTTGACCACAATTGTAGAAACAGTACAGCTAGAAATGTCAGACACACACATGCACACCTTTAGTGAACACCCAAAACTGTACCAGTTAGTTTAAACATGACCACACTCAAAAGAATCGCAGCCATACTGATTAACAGAAAGAAACTTTACCATTAGAAACACTATAATAGATCCATAAAGTAGATTTATAATACTTAATATAATACTTAGAATATTATATTATATGTAATATACATATACATATACATATAATATATGTATATATGGAAAGATACGACATAGAACAACAAGAGCCATTGCTGCCCTCCAGGTGGACTTAAAGGAACACAATTGGAATGAGGTTTTTGCAAATGAAGATTCAAATAGTGCATATGATGCATTCTTATCAACAGTAATTTCACTATATGAAAAACATTGTCCTTTAATGAAGATCACTAGAAAGCATCACAGATCAAATAAGCCATGGATCACAAAGGGGATAGAAGATGCATGTAAAAAGAAAAATAATCTATATAAGAGATTCATCAAACAGAGGACAAAAGATGCTGAAATAAAGTACAAGTTATATAAAAATAGATTAGTAAATATTATAAGAACAAGTAAGAAAGAATATTGGCACAAATTATTGGAGCAAAGTAGAAGTAACACACAAGAAAGATGGAGGATATTAAACAGTATAATCAAAAAGGGCTCAAAAAATAAGAATTATCCAGATTATTTTAAAAAAGATGAAGATATTGTGCTTGATAAAACTAAAGACATTGCAAATGAATTTAATGATTTCTTTGTAAATGTTGGCTTTAATTTAGCAAAAGAAATTCCAGAGTCAAGAAATAATAACGATCTAAATAAACATATTACTCAGAATGTGTCCTCCATGTTTATTGGTGCTGCAACTCATGGAGAAATAATTAACATTGTGAAGACATTTAAAAATAAAAAGTCCACTGACTGTTTTGGTATTGACATGATGTTAGTTAAAAGTATTATAGAATATATAGTGCAACCTTTCGCACACATTTGTAATCTGTCCTTTCAAACTGGTGTGTTTCCCTCACAAATGAAAATAGCAAAAGTTATTCCAATCCATAAAAACGGAGAGAGATGTCAGTTTACCAATTATAGGCCAATATCACTACTCCCACAGTTCTCAAAAATTTTAGAAAAGTTATTTGTTAATAGACTTGATAAATACATTGAGACGCATAATCTCCTAAGTGATAACCAATATGGCTTTAGAGTGAAAAGGTCCACTTCGATGGCAGTGATGGAACTTGTTGAAGGGATATCTAATGCTATAGATAATAAGGAATATACTGTTGGTGTTTTTATAGACTTAAAAAAGGCGTTTGATACAATTGATCATTCTATATTAATGAATAAACTAGAGAGATATGGCATAAGAGGGATAGCATACAAGTGGATGAAAAGTTACCTGGATGACAGATATCAATATGTCGAATTCAATAATGTAAAATCTAAGCAGTTGAAGGTAACTTGTGGTGTTCCTCAGGGCTCTGTGCTGGGCCCTAAATTATTTATATTATATATAAATGACATATGTAGCATTTCCAAACTGTTAAAATGTGTATTGTTTGCTGATGATACCACTCTGTACTGCTCAGGTAAAAACCTAGAACAGCTTCTGACTACAGCGGAAAAGGAGTTAAATGAGGAGTTAATAATGAGATTGAAGTGTTGACTTGGCCTCCAAATTCCCTAGATGTCACTCCAATCGAACATCTGTGGGATGGCACAACTTATGGGATCTGGTGCCAACATCTTGTTGCCAGATACCACACCTTCAGGGGTCTAGTGGAGTCCATGCCTTGATGGGTCATAGCTAGAATAATGTTCTGCCTGATTGGTGTGTATTAATTTAAATACCATCTTTTATGTATTTTATTGATTTCTTTAAAAATAATTTGTTATAATTTTATCAAGAGGGTCTATAAATCCTTCAGTTAGTTACAAATTAAAGATACAGTTTCATTATTTATACACGATACAGAGGCTCCATAGACTCCACTTACAGCAAATTACAAGCTGTGGAGTGTGTTATGACTGCAGTACATTAAACTTAGGTTGAAGAAAAGCTTTTAGCTGAGCACCATCAACAGACAGAGCTGGGCACCAGCCAGTGAGTTCCTGACGTCAGTCAGTCAGTCAGCCAATGAAATCTCAGCTATTTTATTCTATGAGAACATGCCATGAAAGTCTGTAGCACAGATAGGACCTGGAATAAGGATATGAGTTTTCACTTAGACACTGCTGTAAATATTTCTTGTAAGATCTTTCTTACCTCACTGTGAAAATTCTATTAGTATCTGTTCATGGCGGTTTCCCTGTTATTTGCTCCTGTTATTCAGAGCTGAAGAAGTAGGTTGGTTGAGCTCCATAAGCAGGAAAATCTAAAACTTTAGCTATGGAAAAAAATTGCTGTACTCCCAGAAATAATCACATAATGAAACCTGCTGTGACACTTTTGTTATGTTGCCGACCAGATGAGGTGACGGCTACGGGTGAATCCTAATCAAGGTTTTCCATTTTCACCATCGTGGGTGTTTCCAGAGTGGCTTGAAATATTATTCCAAGATCATTATTTTTAATTGGCTGTATCAAAAAATACTGCATGTCATGTTGTCCTCTGTGGTATTCTATGACTGCCTTAAAATAAACCCTGTAAATAAATGGATTAAAGGGAACATTAGGGATGGAAATTGATAAGAATTTATCAATTCCAATTCCATTATCGATATTACTTATCAATTAGATTCATCATCAGATCTCTAATTGATTTTCATTGGGTTCTCACTAGTTACCACCATCACTAAGCAGCATATCGAAGACATTACATTTCTGCAAATTAATTGCATGATTTGTGGTCAAATGTTTGTGGATGTTGGATGTATTTTATCTTTGTTGTGATCAGTGTTGGGTCATTACTCAAAAAGAAAGGTATTACACATATCACAAAGAACACTTTTATTAAAAGTAATGCAGTACATTACTTTATTACTCCAAGGAAAAAATAACTCATACTACTCATAACCAGTGTTGGGTAAGTTACTTTAAAATAGTAACTTAGTTACATTACTAGTTACTTCTCTCAAAAGTAACTCAGTTACTTCAAGTTACTCGTTACTTTCAAAGTAACTAGTTACTAAGAAAAGTAACTTTGGTTTTACACAGAATTCTCTTGTTAATGTGTTGCTTCCATAACTTTGCCAGTCTTCTAGCTTGCTTACTTGCCACAAGTGCACTGTGCCACCTACCAAAAGAAAGGAAAAGATAATGTGCATATTTCCACGAGAGAAATCCCACGCCTGGACCGTCATTGACTGCTGCCATGATTCTAGCCTACGTCACAGCGTCATGCATGCCTTTTACATCCAACACAAAAACTGCAGTCGTGGTGCTTTCGACTGTACTCAGAACTCGGAAATTCTGCCTTCTGAATAGGAAGATGTAGGCAACACCAGACTGCAGATGAGCTGCATACAGGGCTGGACTGGGACAGAAAATTGGCCCGGGCATTTTGACTAGAGACTGGCCCACCATTATAGGAAAAATCATAAAGCCTTTGAATGAAAATAAACACTGTTGTGACAGTGATGTACACTGTTTTGATCATATATATGCATCAATCTATCAATCGTTTGTTGTAAGATTCAGATAATTATTTTTTAAAAGCTAGATATTTTAAATGAGAATAAGAAAGAAAAGTATTTCTTTGTGCCCCCCTTTCCCTTTTAATGCCCTACATGCCCCCCTGGCAACACTTTGCTAGATCCACCCCTGCACAGCTATCAGCTGTCAGCTACCTAAAAAAGGATCCTGGGGTTATTTGTCTCTCAGAAGCAGTTCATAACTTCCCTTCAACTCATTCATGTCACCTAAAAGGTAAACCTGTTCCTCCATCACCTGTTCAGCTCTGATGATCCAGTAAGGACATCTCCTGGTTTCATCTTCATGTTTCCCTCTCACCAGATAACCAAACCATATCATGACCAGCAGCTTTTTTGCAGCTGTGGCTCCAGCAAACATCAGCTGATACTAGAAATTAATATTAAATAAATTCTAACAACAGCTGATCAAGCTTAAACATGCTGCTGTTGTCTAGCGCGACATCCGCTGGTTTCCTCTTTCTGGCGCAAAGTGGGCGATAAATAAACAAGAGAGCCGATCAGCTGATCATTGATCAGTTTTCATGACTGAAGTAGAAACGGGAGAGGGAGGGGGGGAGAATGAGAGAAGAAGAGGCAGCTGTGCAGCAAAGACACAGAATAACTCCAGCTTTGTGCCTTTTTCATTGTAGCTGAATTACGGGACAAACTGTTCCTTTTCACCTCAATAAGAAACGCGTAATATTTTCTCTGAATACCAGACGGGACGGTTGGCAACTCTAATAACTTATGAACAAAATAAAGTTCAACATCATTAACTTCATAGCACCCACCCAGCTATATAGAAACTCCGTCATGCTAGCTAGCACGCAGTACGGAAAAAGTCAGAATAACGAAAATAAACTCCACCTAAACTTGGTTTATATCTGACCCAGAGAGACTGCAGGTCATAACTTCTTACCTGAAGTTCAGTTCACACTTGGACCGGCGGCCGCCTCGGGTCTCTTTTCCTTCTGCGTCCCTTTTCCTTCATCCACCTGCTGGCCTCCACCACTTGCTAATGTTACTGAATTTAACTACTGATTTTATCTACTGTTCTGATTTTATCTGTTTTGATTTTATATACAGTTTTGTTTGTTTGTTAATTAGTTTGTTTGTTTGCTTGTTTTAATCAATTTTAAATCATGCTTTTTATTTGTTTTTGTTTCTAATGTCTCTGTAAAGCACTTTGAATCACCTTGTTGTTAAATTGTGCTATACAAATAAACTTGCCTTGCCTTGTCTTGAATCTGTGGAAGCTCCACGATAGCCACCACACGAAGTAACGAGTAACGACCCTATCTAAATCCCAGTAACGACTAACGCGTTCCTGATTTTGGCATAATAACTAGTTACCGTGCTCGTTACCACAATAATAACGTAGTTACTGTAACGCGTTACTTAATAACGCGTTAGTCCCAACACTGCTCATAACACCTTTCATCTCAGTCTGTAAAATGACCTGAAACACATTGTCTCATAATTACCATTTAACAATATAAACCTTAGGCTACAATCGTACACACCAACACAAATCCCTATCCTGATGAGGACACGCATATAATCTTTCTCTTACTATTCAGGTATGAGCACAAAGCCAACAGTACAAAACAAAGATGAAAACCAGCACAAAGCCAAAGTGATCATCACATTGATTTTACTGTAGAAAGATGAGCAGGCAGAAACAAAGGCTGCAGCCTGACTGCTCACCTGTTTGTTACCTGATGAAGTTCAACAGTGGCTTGCTTCACTGCAGTTCACAAATGATGGCTAACTTGACCACGCTGCTGGGTTGGGATCGGCATTCAATCAGCTTTAGCGTCACTATGGGTTTTTGGCTAGGTTGGTGTTAGCATGCTGTCTGTGCAGGTGCCTGCAAAGAGCTGAAGTTGTGTTAGCAGTATTATGCAGTTGTTGCTGTTCTGGATGCAGTTTGCGCTTTACCATTACACTCTTGTCCTTTTGTGCAATAAAAATAAAAGTAATATCCAGGCTGCAAACTGCCCTACATTGTTCTGGGGCGGATCTACTGTGGTTGCAGGGGGTGTGTAACAGTGCGGCCCTTAGCGGCTGGAAACACAGTGAGATAGACCAAGGCAAGTGTAGTGGAACAAAGTATTTATTTGCTATACAGCCCTCTTTACAACAATTAGTTTGTCGAGTTTCTTCACAGCACAAAAATCTATCCTCTAATGACAACCGGCAGCCTTAAATATGTTCAGCTGTCACAGACTTAACCATTATTCTACTCTCAGGTAAATTCTTAAATCCCAACCTTCCACCACAGTATACAATATATCAATTAGAATAAATAAATACATAAATACATCTTCACATTTACATATTAATAAATATTTCACACTTAATGTTACACCAAACCCAATATTATAAAAACCCAGAAACCCAAGCACAAAAAGATTCACCACACTCTCTTTACCAATGGTCTCTCCCGGAACCTTTAAATGGTGTCTGTACCCCCGGGGAAACATTTGCCCAAACACCTTGAAGAGGACACAGGCAAGAAAGGTGAGTAATCATTAACTTACAAACACTTATTTGCACCACTTTTATCCCTAGATTTCACACACAAATTTGCATTAGTTTTCCTTACTGGTCAGCCTTAATCACAATCTCAATCACCATTCTTCTCTCCTGACAGACAACCACCACATTCCTTGACGAGGAGCAGCTGTGCAGGATCTGAAATAAGGCTACCAACTGATTTTAAAATTCCCAATAAATAGTCAATAAATATTTAAACTTCTTCTGTGCAATCTTTCCAACCTGCGGCTTTATCTTCCCAGAGCCAACCACAAAGCCCAAGTACTCCACTTCTCTCTTGGCTATGGAGCATTTCTTGGGATTGATTGTCAGTCCAGCCATTCTAATGGAGTGTAGCACCTTCTGTAGGTGAATGACATGCTCTTCCCAGGACTGGCTGTACACCACCACGTCATCCAGATATGCTGCAGAGAATGCTGACACATCTCTCAGTACATGGTCCATTAATCGTTGGAATGTCGCTGGTGCACATTGAAGCCCAAATGGCATGACTTTAAATTGGTACATACCAAAAGGAGTTTTGAAGGCTGTCAGCTCTCTCGCTTCTGGTGCCAAAGCCACTTGCCAGTATCCTTTACACAGATCGAGTGTTGTAATGTACCTTGCTGATCCAACTCTCTCCAGCAGGTCATTCACCCTGGGCATTGGGTAGGGATCAAACTTGGATACTGCATTCAAATATCTGAAATCAATACAGAATCTCAGGGTGTCATCTTTCTTTGGTACCAAAACAATCGGGCTGCACCACTCACTACTTGACACCTCAATGATTCCCAGGTCCAACATCAGTTTTATTTCTTTCTGCAGCACTGGCACCAACTGTTCTGGAATTCTGTGGCTCTATTGTCGAACAGGTGCATCCTCCTTCACCCGTATCTTGTGCTGAACCAGTGATGTGAAGCCTGGTGTTTCTCGAAAGAGCTGTGAGTCCACGAGTGGTTTTATATTAGCCTGCTCAGTTGGAGACAAATGAAGCACAAACTTGAATGTTAGTTGGAAAGAACTTCTCAGTCACCTCCTCATCCTTAACTGAACACACCAGTAACTGATAGACCGGCTCTTGTCGGCTGTGGAATTCCTTCAACAAGTTCACGTGAAATGTCTGATATTTTTTTAACTCTTTCTGGCATATTCAGCTCATAAGTGACTTTACTCACTTGTCTGACGATCTCGTATGGTCCATGCCATTTTGTCAGCAACTTGTTATCGCTGGTGGGAAGCAATAACAGTACTTTCTGACCTGGAAGGAAGACCCTATCCCTGGCCTTCTGATCATACCATGTCTTTTGATGTTTTTGTGCAGCTTTCATGTTGTCTTGCATCAACGATGCCATTTTCTCCAACCTCTCTCTCATGGTGATGACGTAGGCTGCGATGTTTTCACCCTCTGCTTTGGATTCCTCCCAGCAGTCCTTAAGCAGATCCAGGGGGCCTCTCACTTGGCGACCGTATAAAAGTTCAAAAGGCGAGAAGCCAGTGGAAACCTGCGGGACCTCCCGGTAGGCGAACAGAAGGTATGGCAGCCATTGATCCCAGTCAGCACCTGTGTCAGAGACAAACTTGCGCAGCATACTTTTGAGAGTCTGGTTGTATCTCTCCACTAGCCCGTCCGTTTGGGGGTGATACGGGGTGGTCTTAAGTCCCTTTATCCCTAACAACTTATAAACCTGCTGCAACAACTTGGATAGAAAGTTCGTTCCACAGTCCGTCAGAATTTCTCTTGGTATGCCTACCCTAGAGAAAAGCTGCAGAAGACAATTAGCAATGTGATGAGCTTTAATTGATCTGAGTGGGAAGGCCTCAGGAAACCGTGTTGCATAGTCACATATGACTAATATGTAGCGATGACCTGTGGAGCTCCTCTCTAAAGTGCCCACAATATCCATGCCTAGCCTCTCAAATGGCGTTTCAATAATTGGCAGTGGTTGCAACTGGGCTCGCGCTACTCCTTTGCCTGAGGTCAACTGACAATTTTCACAGGAACGGCAAAACTCAGAAACCTGGACATACATCCCTGGCCAAACAAAACGGCTGCTGATCCTATTCAGTGTTTTGTGAAAAGCCATATGACCTGCCCATGGAATTGAATAACCCAAATCCATAACTTTGTCTCTGAACTGTTGTGGGAGTGCCACAGCTTCGCACTTCCCCTTTCTCGGGTACAAGATGCCTCCTTTAAGCAAGTAAACAGTGTCTGCAAGACAGCTTACCTGACCTTGACTAGCCCCCTCTACCTCTGTTACCTTCTCAAACCAGGGTTTTAGAGTAGGGTCGCTTCTTTGGAGTGCACCTAAATCTGAGGGAACATCAAACTCAAGTTGGTTATTTGGCTTAAGGAACAATGCTGTACCTTTTCCCCCTGAGCCTTTGAACTTTTCTATTCTTTTCTGAGCCCTAGACTTCCTAATCTTCCCTGACTCTGTTTCAAGAGACTCTTCAAAAAAGGGTAGCTCTTGCATCATTTCCTTTGTGCTCTTGTGACTACATGACAGGGTTTAAATGGTGCTGTAAGTGTCACAGACATGGCTTATGTATAAAGAAGATTAATTGATGGTTCCAGCAGTTAAAATGTTCTTGCTTGTACGTTTCTGTGGTCAATATTGTAAGGGTGTGTTTATCTTGTCACAAAGAACAAGTTTTGTTACACCGCTATTATCGCGAGGTTTGGGCGTGATAGTATAGGCTGTGAGCCCACGTTTAATAATCATGCTAAGGAGTCCAGCGAGCTATCTGCAAAGGCCTGGTTAGTCTACCACCGGTACAAGGTATTTGTCATTTGCCATAACTGTATTGTAATATTGTGAAAATTTGTAATGTATGGTGTTCTAATTATTTTGTTTTAATTTAGAATGCACAAGACTGTAAAGCTATTCTTCTAGGACCTCCGAAGTGGCAGGCGGCCACGAGGTAATTTTTGTTGTTAAAGCACAAGTGTTACTTTTGATAGACTGAAGCGCTTAAAGCCTTTGTGTTTTATGTTTGTAGTTTTCACGGCGTTCAATAAGTGCAGCGAAGCGCCCGTCTTGAAGAAGCCGTGCCTGTGTTGTCATTTCGGAGTTACAGGTTCAACTGTCATATCTAGAGGAAGTGAGCTTCCAGATTCATCACCTAAGCCTTCACCTAAGTCTTTCTCAGCACTCACTTGAGGGTCATAATCTGACTGATGTATTAGATCAAAAAGAGTGGGGATGTCATTACCAAGTATCACTGAATATGGCAAACTGGGAACAGCTACCACTAACAAGTAGGTTTGACCTCCCACTGTCAGGTAAACCTCAGCAGTGGGGTACCTGTGTTCGTCTCCATGCACACAACTTATTGTAGCCCCAACCCCACTTAGCTTTTCTCCTGAAATTATGCTAGAATGTACAAGAGTTTGGAAGCACCCAGAGTCAAGCAAAGCTTCCTCTTTACGCCCATTAATTAAAACGGGGACAGTACAAGCTTTCTTTCCTACTAGCTCTGTGGCTGGTCTTGGAACTGCGCACAAAAGAGATGGTTTTGACTTAAGGGCAGGGCAAAATTGTTGTGTATGGCCAAAGTTATGACAGTGATAACATTTAATATCCTGAACTGAAGACTTAAAGGATTTCTTCACATTTTGAGGTCTATGAGAAGGGAGCTGCCTAGAACTAGAAAAATTTCTAGCCTGAACTTGACCAGAACCCTGTTCACCCCCAGTGGACTTACTTGGTTGGGCATAGTGGGTCTCCCGGCTGAAGTAGGTGCTCTTGCTTCCTTTTCTGGCTGAAGTGAAAACCTCTGCGAGGCTAGCTGCTTCCTTTGCCGTCTTCGGGTCATGCTCACGTATCCAAATCTCCAGCTCTGGGTTAACCATTCTCAAAAACTGCTCCAGAATTATCTGCTCAGATATTTCTTCTACAGTTGATTTTTCAGGTTTAATCCATCTTGAAAACAGGTCTTTCAATCTTACATAAAGTTCACGTGGAGTCTCACCTGGTTCAACTTTCAGAGATCTGAAGCGGCGTCTGTAGGTGTCAGCAGTGATCTCATATTTTGCCAGAATTGCCTCTTTCACCTTATCATAATTCTCAGTCTGTTAAATCCATAAGAATGTAGGCTGTGCGGGCTTTACCTGTCAACAGGGGAACCAGACGAATAGCCCACTCATCTCTGGGCCATCGACACACGTTTGCCATTCTTTCAAACGTAGTCAGAAAATGTTCAATGTCATCTTCTGTCGACAGAGGAAAAAGTTTTGGTTCAATTAAAGACCTGGACCCACTGGCCACTGGAATGTCTTCACCATTGAATCCAAGTTCTTGTTCTTCAGATGTTGTAGGGGACGCTGGCGCCTCTGGTGGATCAGGCTTCTCCGTTACAGCGTTAACTTGTAGCTGGATTTGCTGAAATTGATGCTGCATGCCTTTCCACCTTTGCTCCTGACGTGACAAATCCTTCTCCCACTTTTGGTCTCTGGCTGCTTGAGACCGCATAAGAGATTTCACCCTGTTAACTCCTCCAATTTGTCCTCAGGGCTTGTTGCTGCAATGGCCTCTAGCTCAGATGAAGCTCCAACTCCTTCATCAGGCTGCTCCTCTTGGCCTGGCTTTCTTCCACCTCTTGTCGTCATCTTCTCACTGTGGCATGAGTGACACACTCCTGACACCACTTGTAACAGTGCAGCCCTTAGCAGCAGTTTGACGGAGGTGCGTTTTATCTAGTAGTAGGGGTAGATAAAGTAGGGACAGATCCATTCGGGTTAATTCGGGTGAATTTATTCAATCCCAGATCTAAACCGCTTGGGAATGACTCTGCAATGAATCTCACAGAGCAAATGGATCCCTTAGAGACAGTTACTTACAAGGACTCAGAAGAGAAATGGTTTGTTGCCACTGACTATACTAGGTTAAAACCTCAGGAGTTGATAGAGCGTGCCACAGGTTTCGGAGATAGGAATCTTTGGTTAGATTGGGTGGCTCAAAATGCTAAAGAGCAGGAAGTGGTTGATTGTGTTGCTTGTGCTACCGCTCGACCTCATCTGTTTACTGAACCCGCTCCTCTGTATCCAGAGGATGAGTGGGGTTATAATTGTATGCTGAGATTAACTAGAGAGGCGGTGAACACAGGTAACTGCACCACTTTGTCAGGTTTATATCCGCCAATTGATAAACGTACACAACCAGGTTCATTCACACCAAAACGAGATAATTATACATGTTTTGAGTTCTCTACAGACAGAGTGAGATTTATGGTAGGGAGGATTGATCCAAGCTGGTGTCAGAGGACGATTCCAGGCAGGACTACCAATAATGTAAGTGACCCAAACACAATCATAGGCACCTGGGCGAGAGGTGGGCTATATTATTATTGTGGGGAGTACACCCTTTTGGTGCAGGTTCCCTTGGGGAGTGTGGGAACATGTGCTCTGGTGCGCTTAGGTGCACCTTTGATGCTTATAGGAAGTAGGCTAGGGACAGTTCCACAGCAGGGCGCGGATGTGTCGACAGCCAGACGAAGGAGAAGCACAAGGGGTATGCACAGGTATGATCCAAGATGGGACTCGCCAACCTGGATTGACTCAATAGGAGTTCCCAGGGGAGTTCCAGATGAGTATAAGTTAGTTAATCAGATAGCGGCCGGCTTTGAAAGTGTGTTTTTATGGATAACTCCGAATAAAAATGTTGATCGCATTAACTATGTCCATTATAATATGCTAAGACTCTCTAATCGATGGCCAAAGAGGAGTGTGGACAAGAGATATTTTACTTTGTATTCTTATGGTGACATTTTTGTTTTCATAACTATCATTGATCAGTCATTCATCATTGTTGAATCTGATGACAGTATAATCTTTCTTTTATATCTATGGTAATCTGAGTAAAGATTAATGTATGCATATTATCATCATTGTAATCAAGTCTCAAATGGTATCCACAGCATTGTATTCACCGTCCAAACTGGAGGGTCCAGCAGGACCTTGTTCTAATTCATTTGCAGGCCTACATCAGAACATGCACATACAGAGTTATGTAAACACGCACGTTCGCATACACCCTTATTTACACAGGGAGGTCGTGTCAGGACATTCTCTAGTTGGCTCACAGAACTGCACTACATGACATGTCACACACTTGTTGTCTCTAAAGTATCATCCGATGTTTATATAAGGAGAACTTTGGACTATGGGGAAACTTATCATTTCCAGTAAAGATCTAACTGTGATGTCATCATGGCAATATAAGGAGGCGGGACGGTCCATTCGAGGAAGGATTGTATTGCAAATTGTCTTCCCACACTGACTGCGCAAAGTGTGTACAATAAAGATCACTATTTTTGTCACCTACTTGGACTCAGCCTGCTTTTCTTCTCTTACCCAAACTGAACGAACTTTAACAAAACACAGTGAGATGGACCAAGGCAAGTGTAGTGGAACAAAGTATTTATTTGCTATACAGCTCTCTTTACAACAATTAATTTGTCGAGCTTCTTCACAGCACAAAAATCCATCCTCTAATGACAACTGGCAGCCTTAAATATGTTCAGCTGTGACAGACTTAACCATTATTCCACTCTCAGGTAAATTCTTAAATCCCAACCTTCCACCACAGTATACAATATATCAATTAGAATAAATAAATACATAAATACATCTTCACATTTACATATTAATAAATATTTCACACTTAATGTTACACCAAACCCAATATTATAAAAACCCAGAAACCCAAGCACAAAAAGATTCACCACACTCTCTTTACCAATGGTCTCTCCCGGAACCTTTAAATGGTGTCTGTACCCCCGGGGAAACATTTGCCCAAACACCTTGAAGAGGACACAGGCAAGAAAGGTGAGTAATCATTAACTTACAAACACTTATTTGCACCACTTTTATCCCTAGATTTCACACACAAATTTGCATTAGTTTTCCTTACTGGTCAGCCTTAATCACAATCTCAATCACCATTCTTCTCTCCTGACAGACAACCACCACATTCCTTGACGAGGAGCAGCTGTGCAGGATCTGAAATAAGGCTACCAACTGATTTTAAAATTCCCAATAAATAGTCAATAAATATTTAAACTTCTTCTGTGCAAATCCATGCTTAAAGTGCAATGCTCAAAGTGTTTGATAAGGTGCTTTTAATAAAGTGAAAGGTGTGCTCCAAAGTGCTATACATATAATATAAATAAATGCAGTAAGGGAGTCCTCTTCCTTACAGGGTGGCATGTGCTACCCCTAAAATCTCTTCCCACTTTAGTGTCACCCTAGTTTTGGATATGACAGTGTTGTTTATTAACATATGTTAGCATTAACACTTTGAGCCTAGCAACAATTAACACTGAATGTAAATCCTAAAACTGAAAATATTATATAGTGTAACACATTCCCCCATTAAGAAATGGTTCAGCCCATAGCCTTAGACTGGCATAATCATAGAGTCAGTTCCCACTGACAACAAGAAATAAAGCCACAGAACATTTTGAATCATAACTATGGGAATATTTAGATTTTAACACGGGCGGTTGATTGTTACACTCTGAAAATGAAATGAAGGTACGTTTTATTAACCCAACAAGTCATGAAAACTTTGTTCATGGCAGTGCAGATTTCTGACATTTCCTGTAAATTTAAGCATAAAACAATTTGATAATTTGTAATAAAAAGACTGTGAAACTCAAGTTAAACCTGTTCTAATGAAACAACCTCTTGTGTAGCTTTCTGAATTTTAGACTTAGTGAACTACATACACCGTGGGTAGCACGGTGGTTAGCACTGTTACCGCACAGCAAGAAGGTCCTGAGTTCAATTCCACCATCAGGCTGGGGTCTTTCTGTGTGGAGTTTGCATGTTCTCCCCATGTTTGCATGGGTTCCCTCCAGGTACTCTGGCTTCCTCCCAAAGACATGCACAAAAGACAGTTTGTGGGTATAAGGTTAATTGATTAATCCAAATTGCCCATAGGTGTGAAAGGGAGAATGAATGTGAGTGGTTGTCTGTCTCTGTGTGTTAGCCCTGACTGGCTAGCTCTGTGACTGGTGACCTGTCCAGGGCGTACCCCGCCTCTTCCCCTATGACAGCTGGGATAGGCTCCAGCCCCCCCCCCCCCCCCCCCCCACCCCAAGCGGGAAGCGAATGTATGTATGGACTACATACATATTTATTATAAAGGCTATTCAGAACATAAAATCAAAATTCAAATTTTTAATGCAACTAAAATAAAATATGTAATATTTGGGCGATCGTGGCTGAAGAGGAAGGTTTCCGGTTCAAGCGCCGGCTTAGACAGTCTTGGTCGTTGTGTCCTTGGGCAAGACACTTCACCTACCGCCTACTGGTGATGGCCAGAATCGCTTCTGTCAGTCTGCCCCAGGGCAGCTGTGGCTACTAGCTTGTGAATGTGAGAGTGAATGAATAGTGGAATTGTAAAGCGCTTTGAGGGTCTCGAAAAGCACTATATAAATGCAATCCATTATTATTATTATTATTATTATTAATTATGAGTGTAATGTCCCATGCCTCTGACGCCTTGCTAGAGTTGACATTCAGACTACTCCTCTTCAAAATGAACACGCAGACAAGAGGGTTTGACTTCACTCCCTTTACTTCATCAAATCAAAAACAAGAACAAATACACAATAACAGTACACATGAATTCTTTAGCCAAAAGGGTTAGCAAATTCGAGAAGCTTTTTCAGAACTGAAGATGAGAGGTGAAAAGTCTTCAAGCAACTTAAAGAAGTCCAGATGCTTTTCTTTCCAAGTTCATTAGACTACGATGACCTGGATGACTGAGAACCTTCACAGACTCATTGCGGGTTCCCGCCCTCGGTCCACACCCCTCGGAGGAAGAAACACCTGTGCCTCATTAGTAGGGATGGGTACCGGTCTCCGGTGCCATGATGGCACCGGTTCTGACATAAACGGTAGTAACCAGACCGAAAAGCAGCGCACATTTCGGTGCTTTATTTTGGTGCTTTTTTTTTCCTGAGCTGTGATACACTTTAGATTCTAGCCAATCATTTAGTAGGCGGGTCCAGGTACTCACGTTCTTTTAGAGCAGAGCTACAGATTAAAACTGCCCAAGGCGAAGCGGTCAAAAGTCTGGCTGTACTTCACAGCAAAATATGCAAACTCAGCAGCCTGCAACAAGTGCTTTAAGCTGATACTGTGATACTGTCAAAGGAGGTAACACCTCAAATCCAATGAAACACCTGGCGACGCATAGCGTTTTTTTTAAAAGCCGAGAAATGCGCCGTATTTGATAGCTTGCCTCGAGACCTCACACCGTGCACATCTACTGCGGGTGTGGTGCCTGTTATCAGACCCAGTTAGCAACATCCCCCAAAAACCCGAAGAGTAGAGTCCTGGCCCCTAGCCCTGCCAGTGTAGCAGAAATGATGACGGATGATGATGGCAGCAGCAGCTATTCTTCTCTGCGTGAGTAGCTTAATGTTGTTCGTGTGTAATTTACATTGAGTAGGCTAACCACGTTATTACATTAATGCTTGTAAGGTGAACTAGCAAACATCATCATAGCTACATGCTGCTGTCTTCTTGTTTGATGGCAGATAATCCCTTCACCCTGGCCAAAAAGGCTAAAATGACCAAAGAAAAAGTGGAAAAGCTAAACATGAGAGGTTTTTGGACAAAGTTTATGTTTTTTCCATTGTTTAAGCACTGCTTCCAGCCAAGAGTGATACCATATATGCCCCATAGCTGCAGAAAAGGCTAACATTGTTATCTTTTTACAAAAAAACAGCTGAACATGGGAGGTTTTTGGACCAATTTTGTGTTCTCCATTCTTTAAGCACCGGTTTGAGCACCGTTTAAGTACCAGCACCGTTTCAAAAGTACTGGTTTGGCACTGGTATCGGATAAAACCTAAACGATACCTATCCCTACTCATTAGTGTGGCCAGCATTTAAGCCAGGGAGCGACTACTGTTCTTCGCTGGATCGTTGTGTGACTCGCGTTAGTGAAGTCAAGCGTCAGCAAGTGTTTTTGTGTTTCTTAGTGTTTTTGTATTAACGAGTGTTTCTTTGTGTACAGACTCCCTGGACTGTTTCCCCTGTGCTTCCCGTGTGACGAGGGTCGGAGGGAAAGGCTGGTTTCATGTGTGGATTGTTTGGAGAGAAACAAGAGCTTTCCCCTGGATTTCCCTGAAGCCCTATCCCCTCACCTTTTGTATATAGCACTGCCCCGCTCCTTTTTGTATATACACCCTTTGGACGTTGTAAATAAATTCTCTTGTGTGCATCTAACCTCGGAATGCTGTGTGTGAGTCCTCCATGTCAACCGTAACAGATTCTCAATGGCAGGTTCAGCGACTGTAGCACTTGACTTGAATGAGTAAACAGCTGATGTGCCAAAAAGCTGCAAAACATCAGACAGCTTCAGTCCATATCGGATGTACAGGATGGAGTTAAGGTTTCGCAAGGGCATCTGTTTTCTAAGTTTGCTTTTTACCACACTCATCTGGCTGAATACACTCTCAATTTCAGCATTTGACTGTGGCAAGGACAACACAGACACAGCAGCCATGACAAGTTCTTGAAACGTGCTGATATCAGCTGCATCCCTGTACTTCCAAATCTCACTCCAGAAGCCCATTGTGTTTTTTGTCTCATTCCATTTACTAAGATGGATGGTACACCATTGGTGGACAATCTTATCTATTGCTTCAGGGGAGAAGCCAAGGAGTTTAGCAATTTTTTCTATTTCTCTGCTTTAGACTTTCCTCCACATTGAAAACGGACATGTACTGCAATGTTACAATGTTATTCGGCAGTCTCAACCTCAACTCATTAGTGAGGGATACGGTGAAGGCTACACATCGCTTTCTGACATTTTTTTCATCCTCAGGGTCAAGGTGCAACTGAGCTGCTTTTGACTCAAAAAGCTAACAAAGCTATGGTTTGGAACTGATTTATCCTTCTATTGGCTCTTTGAATACATCCACATTTGCCAGTGGATTCAGCACCCTGCTGTTCACAGACCTGATCAGGGTAACCAAGCTGTAAAGTAGTTTAAGAGGATCTACCTGTTCTCCTTCAAAAGCCTTGATGGCGGTCTGTACCTTTCCCAGCACTGACTTTACAAAAGTAATATATATGATATTTTGAGGATCATTGAACATGGAGTATAAAACTTTAGCCATGTAGCAGTGTTCACTGGACTTGGTGACCACAAAATGTTGCCTAAGCTCATCCCACTGGTCCAAAATTTCCTGAAACCACAGGTTCAATGGTTATCTGTAAGGGTTTTTCCCCACAGTTGATGGTCTCACAAATGGCCTTATAGGCCTCCCTGCGCTTTGGAGACACTGAAAACCATTAATAATTCTCTCGTACCAAGTACTCGACACTACGGGGATGGCATCATTGGAAGCATGACTTACAGCAAGCTGCAGAGAGTGGCATTCACAGCTAATAAGAACAAGATCTTTGAGGCCATACTCCTCTTTCAGCCCTTTATGGACCCCATTGTTAATCCCTGTCATCACAGGTGCATTGTCTGTCCCTATATCCCCAAGAGTTTTTTTTTTTAAGACTCCACTTCTCAAGGAAAGCCACAACAGTACAAGCTATAGCTCTGGCATCTCCTCCCTCCAACTGAACAAGCCCTAAAAAAGTGGATACAATTGTCTGCTTGGTGTCACTAAAATACCTTATGACAACCCCCAGGTACTTAGAAACACTTATATCTGTGGACTCATCGAGGAGGAGGCTGAAACGTTGATCACCCACATCTGCAACTAAGTTTTTCAGAAAGTATGGTGCCAGAACACCATTAATCATTTCTGTGGACTTTGTCCTGTGCATTTTGAAATAGGTAGCAGCAGTGGAGTACATGAAGTGGTGGTTGCAAGTGAGAGTAATTCTTCAGATTAGAAGTAGGTGGATTTCACCAATTCCAATTAAAGTCAAAAACAAAAAAATCATAGGGGAGGAGCAAAGTTCTATGCCAGCTGTTTTATTGAACAGTGCAGCTCAGCAAAACAGAAGGAAAAGCAAAGCTCCCTTAGGGTGTTTGCCGTAAGCACATGCAGGTTGGGACCAACCCCAACAGACAGAGAGCAGGAAAAGAGCCCAGAGGGCTTTCCCAGGTCCCCTTTTAAAGGTACCAGTAGTCCCACCTCCTGCTGCTGAGTAACTATCCCACACGCCCAAAAACAGCAGGTGCAGGGTCAAGTACGGGCCAGGGTCCGGCCAGGGCTCTGGTTGAGGGCCCTGCCCAAAGGGGCACCCTTAGGTTAACCCTTTGCTGGGTAACACCACCTGGGTCTGGGTGCAGTTCCCCCCTCCAGGGGCAAGGGTACCTAGACCCGGTTCGTAGAGTACGCTTGGGGAGTTTGATCGTGTGTACAGCGTCTCTTTATGTCTGTCTCCACGTTGGTTGAGTGTGGAGTAAGTGCATATGAGAGCATAAGGGTGGGAATGGATGTTTGTGTCTGTGTGTGCCTGTATGTCTGTGTCTATATGTCAGGTTGGGTATCAGACGCCACCTCTCTGGGGACATCTCAGGCCCTCCAAGGTTTGGAGGCCTATCTCCACCCACCACCACTTCCCCTGCCAGTGGCGGACTCCCTCAGGTATCGGTGCGTTGGTGGTTCTTTGTGTCTGAGGCTGGGCGTCCGGGTACACACCGGCTCACTCCTTGGCGGCCGCTTATCGGGGCCTGGAGCCTGGGGCTCGCTCGGGCCACTTCGGAGGTGGGGTGCCCCCGGCCTCTCGGCCCGGGGCTCGGTCACTCAGGCACAGCTGGCTGCCGGCGGAGCTCACGGGCACGTCACTGCAACCCCCCCTGGCTTCTGCTCCGCGGCTGCTGAGTGAGCCCTCATCTGGGACTCTCCTCAGCTCTTTCTAGGACAGTGGCGCAGCTGCCCCTCTGTTGGTCTTCCTTGGTCTCTTGTGTTCTGGGGGCCTCTGGATGTCTGGAGTTTTTATCTCCTCCATACCGGCTTCATACCCTGGAGGATGGGGCTGTGGCTCCCCACACCCTCTAGCAGATCATTACATGGAGAAACCTTTGGAATGCAAGCATGCTGATCCACACAGGTATGCGCCCAGGTGTACACACGGGTATTCACAGACGCGGACTACAGCTTTCTTGGCTGCTGCCACAAAGCACATTGTGCGCTGTCTATCTTGCGTGCTGCACAATATCGTTTATTATTTAGTATCTACTGATATCTACTGCTAGCTAGTTTATTGTGATGGTGCTGTTTTTTTTATTATGTTGCTCCTTGTTGTTTGCTTTCTCTTCTGTTTTTTCTCTCCATACAGGTGACCCAGGTGTTTTATTTGTTTGGGGGTTTTTTTGTTTTTGTTTTTTTGTTTCTTCCCCCCCCCCCCCCCCCCCCCCCCCCCTCTCACCGTCTCTTCTCCCCTTTGGTTTTCTCTCTCTCCCTCTCTTTCTTTCATTCTTTCTCCCTGTCCTATCCCCCAGTCATGTCTGTCCCGTTTGTAGCAACTGAAAATAAAATAAATTCATAATTATAATAAAGGTCAATCAAATGGACCAATATGGCAAGGCCATGATGATCCACTTTGTAAAATAAATCCGCTTGGCATCTATCTTGGCCTTAAGACAACAATTCTGATGGCTAAAGATCCAAACGGGACAACAAAAAAAAAGGTTAACCCTTTGCTTTGCCCTCTGACAATAGGTCACAACATGGTCAAAGGTCACACATTAGTACAGCAAATAGCATAGTTTTTGTGATACTCTTATGATATACATGTGAATAATACTTGACCTAACTACATCAAATATATGGGTTCATTGCTTTACATAAAAATAGGTTCAGGTTCAAGGTTCAAGGTTCTTTATTTGTCACATGCATAGTTATACAAGTATAACATACAGTGAAATGTAGCCTGACACGCTCCTCGACATGTGCATAAATTGGGGGGGGGGGGGGGGGGGGTGTAGAGGAAGAACATTATATATATATATATACATACATATAGTATATACACTGGGTGAATGTGCAGTAGTAGCAGCAAGCAGGTGAATTCTGTACATTAATATGAATAGACATCTGACTATTTTACAGGATAGACAATATAAACATATTTAAAGTTAAAGGAATTGAAATGTACATTGTGCCTTGGTTTAGAGTGTCTGGAAGAGTCCTGTCTCAGTCAATTATAGATGATGTGAGAGGGCGGGTGTGTGTGTTTAGGGCACGGATGGCTTGGGGATAGAAGCTCCTCTTGAGTCTCTCTGTCCTTGCCCGGAAGATGCGGAACCTTCTACCAGATTGCAGAAGTTGGAACAGTTTGTTGCCTGGATGGGACGGGTCCTTCAGTATCTGCGCTGCTCTAGTCCGGCATCTCCTGGTGTAGGTGTCCTGAAGCGGGGGGAGAGCAATCCTGCAGCAGCGTTCTGCTGTACGGATCACTCTCTGGAGAGCTTTTTGGTTCTTCACACAGCTGTTCCCGAACCACGATGTCATGTTCTGTGTGAGGATGCTCTCCACAGCGCCTGTATAGAAAATCCTGAGGATCTTTGGAGAGACCCTGAACTTCCTCAGTTGTCGTAGGTGATACAGGCGCTGCCTAGCCTTTTTGGTCTGGACCTGAATGTGGGCAGCCCATGTCAGGTCTGAGGAGATGTGGACACCAAGATACTTGAAGGACTGCACCCTCTCCACTGGAGCTCCATTGATGATGATGGGCTTGTAGTCTCTGTGCTGACCCCTTCTGAAGTCCACCACCAGCTCCTTGGTCTTGCTGACGTTCAGCTGGAGGTGATTGTCCTGGCACCACGATGCCAGATTCTTCACTTCATCCATGTAGGCCGCCTCATCGTTGTTGGAGACGGCACCCAACACCACTGTGTCGTCAGCAAACTTCACAATGGTGTTGGAGCCGTGGGTGGCCACACAGTCTGAAGTGTAGAGGGAGTAGAGCAGTGGCGAGAGGACACATCCCTGAGGTGCTCCTGTGTTGATGGTGATGCTGTTGGAGAAGCACCTGCCCACCCTCACCACCTGAGTTCTGCCAGTGAGGAAGTCCAACACCCATGCACACAAATAAACACTCCTATTACGTTATAGTGTGTGTGTGTACATGACAGTGTTTTCATTATGTTGTTTTCAGTATCTCTGTCACCATGTTACTATTTTTAAGAGATATGTTTTTAAATGTGCTGCATGAAAAACGTTTATTGTGTGTGTGTGTGTGTGTGTGTGTGTGTGTGTGTGTGTGTGTGTGTGTGTGTGTGTGTGTGCGCAAAACATCTTGTGCCTAAGACTTTACGTGAAAGTTACAGTATATATGTTCAGTGCAGATAGATATATAGTGTATATAGTTATATAGGCATACATGTCATACAAGAATCCACCTCTCCAACATGATCACATGCCAGCATGGAACAGTGTTCAGCGAAAGATAATGCCATGGTGGCCTCGTATTTTGCAGAGTCAGTTTTTTAAATCATAAACGTAACGGCTTAAACCGGCCCTTAAATTCAGGGTTTGATTCCCACTCTCTTCTGTATTTTTGAGTGTACAGTTTAGACTGAGACATGATGAGCTAGCTAGCTAGATATTTAGCTTATGCAACAGAGAGGCAATCACGAAGTGGACGAGGTAAGTGACTGGGTCATGGGGATGATGTATTTTAGTGCATTGGTTTATTTTAGACAAAGAAAAATGTACATTTACCTTTGCTCCCGCCCTGCATTACAGTCAGGGTGCTCATTTCGTCCCATTTCACATCCTTACACTTCCAGCCTTCTTGGTTTTCGAAGGACCCGGCCCACGTAGACTGCGAAGGCAGGGTCTTCCGAAGGATGCAGCCTCCCAGGCTTTAAGTATTAAAGCCTCTGTAAAAGGGAAGCAATAGACAAATACAACAGAACTATGGCGTGGGAGATTGCAAGCTGCTTGGGGTGAAGTTGGCACTTGAAGAGTGGAGTCCCTGGCTAGAGGGGGACGAGCAGCCTTTTGTTATCTGGACAGATCACAAAAATCTCACTTATCTTAGATCTTGATGCATGCTCAATTATCCAGGTAAGTAAATCTCCAAAAGTTGATTCTGTTCATCTGAACCTATGCATATGGATCAGTATTTAAGGTTTGACTCTCATCATCCACTGGACCATAAACTGGGTGTCATCAGGACGCTACAACACAGAGAGAACACCATCACCACACAGCAGCCAGGGAAGCAGAAGAATAACACATCAAGAAGAACCTGAGTAAATGTGATTATCCCAGCTGGACTTTTGTCAAAGCTGGGAAGGCACCAAAAGAAAGCTCCAGCCGATCCAGGAGAGAAGGACAACTGCTTACTAAGTGAAATCTGTAGTGATCCCATATGTGTCAGGAGTATCAGAACAGTTGAGATGCATTTTTTCTAAACACCGTTTCTCTGTGGCTTTTAAACCCCAAAACATGCTGTGCCAAAAATTGTTCCACTCCAAGGATCGGGTCCCTGTGCATATACATCGGGGAAACCAAACAACCTCTGGCAAAGAGGATGGCACAACACAGAAGAGCCAGGACTCTGCAGTCTATTTACACCTACAGGCCAGTAATAATGGATTATAATAATAATAATGGATTGGATTTATATAGCGCTTTTCAAGGCACCCAAAGCGCTTTACAATGCCACTATTTATTCACTCTCACATTCATACACTGGTGGAGACAAGCTACGGTTGCAGCCACAGCTGCCCTGGGGCAGACTGACAGAGGCAAGGCTGCTATATCGCGCCATCGGCCCCTCTGACCAACACCAGTAAGGTAAAGTGTCTTGCCCAAGGACACAACGACCAGGACAGAGAGCCCAGGGATCGAACCGGCGACCTTCCGGTTACAGATGCGCTTCCCAACCCCCTGAGCCACGGTCGCCAGTGGACACTCTTTCAATGATGAGGATGTACACATCCTAGACAGGGAGGAATGCTGGTTTGTGCGGGGAGTCAAGGAGGCTATTTACGTGAAAAGGGACAGACCATCTCTGAATTGAGGAGGGGGCCTAAGGGTACATCTTTCGCCAAATTACAATGCTTTGATTGTGTTGATTTGATTGCAGCCATTCCCCAACTCTCTGTGAATGGTACTCATGGCCATTGCTCAGTGGTTGTTGATCAATGGTCATGAGAATTTGCATAATTTTGATGAAGGAACTGACCTCCCAGCCCATTGTTCCTTCTGTCGTGCTAGTTTCAGTCATTATGCAAATGGACTGTTTGATTGGGGAAACCTGCCGTCAGCTGAGACTGAAGAAGTCTCTTGGGTGAGCGACGAAACGTTTCTCCCACTAAAAACGCTACGTCCAGATGAACAGAATCAACTTTTGGAGAATCACTTACCTTAGAACAGCTAAAAGATTAAATGCCTGTCAGGCTCACTGGTCTCTGTTTTTCTGATGATTCAATTTTAAAATCCCTTTTTGCTCATTTTTAAGATATGTTTAGCAAGATGGTTTCTCTTGTCAGCCCCTCAGCTGCTGCTAGGTTCCCACTATGATCCACTGGGCTCCCCACTTCATAGCACTTGAGAAATTACCCACTGCCTCAGAAGTTAGAAGTTACTTATTGATCATGTTTTCAAACTGCCTAAATTCCTGTGGAAATTGTGTCTGACAGAGCGCCTCAGTTTGTCTCCCAAGCCTGGACGTCTTTTTGCAACACCATAGGGGCCAAAGTATGTTTAAGCTCTGGATTCCACCCACAGACAGACAGAAAGGATTAACCAGGAGCTCAAAATCCCCCAACTTGGTACACACAAATGAAGCTTATGTATAAGTTCTGTCACGGTCTGTGGCTCAGTATCCAGGGAGCCACGGGATGCTGCAGTGGCCTCACCCTCGGGCTGGGCCACCTTCAACACACCTGCATCCCATTGAGGCAATCACCGGAGGACTACTTCACCCAGCACTGATGGCTGCTCCTCGCCAGTCCGTGAGTCTCCTTCGGTGTGATCATCGTTCGGCGCGGAAGCCTGTTGCCTGCCTGTTCTCCTGCCGGATTGCCTCCCTCTCTTGGATACCCTCCACAGACACCTCCCCCCGCTAAAGTTCCACGGTCCAGCTCTGCCTGTAAGCCTTGACAATTAATGCAGTCTAGCTGTCTCGCTTCTGGTAACCTGCGTGCTATTAATCGTGTCTCCCCTTTCTGTTGCAGTTCCCCATGGTCCCAATTACGGCGCTCCTGTTCTCCGCGCTCCTCGTTTTCCCACACAGTGCGAGCCATAGTTTTTGTTCCCCTGACTTCATCAAAATTCCTGAGTTAATTAATATATTTGTACATAGTTCTGAGTTTCAGTGTATTGATTCTGCTTTTTGGGGGCCAATTACCTGCACACTCCGTGATCCATGACAGTATGGACTGGCCAGCTATGGATCCTGCAGACTGTCATGTAATTAATATCCTTAGTATCCTTATTTTCTTATTATATTGTTTTATGTACTTTAATAATGAAGGTTTGTAGAGCAAGGCCACTTTTGACTCATAAACTAAGTGCTCAGCCAGACTGAAAACAGGAAGTGTAGAGCTGTACAGTATATTAATAAATACAGGAAGCCAGACAGAAAAGAGGAACTTTGCCATATAAGCAATGGTTGTATTGAAACTGTGACGTGTAAAGTACCAAAATAATACCTATATGAGACAGTTTATGATTCTAATGTTAGAGATCCTGCAACTGGCATTTTGGGCTGTGCAGGGGTCTTTCTCTTCCGGAAGATGATTGAATAAAAAGAAATATAAATGTTTTAAAACACTATAAGTCGGTCTTCTCTGTTCTATCATGGGGACAAAAGAATCGGGGTTAATAAGACCCAATCCGCTCTGCTATAAGTAGACAGGGCGCTATGTTGGGCCAGCATGACCAGCTCTTGCAATCACTTCAAGATCAGTATCAAGAGCTTAGTGAAACACAGGACGAGCTGTGCTCAAAGTATCCTGATTCGGCGTACCTCTTCTCCGCCACCAGAATTGGACCTGTGTGGGGGGGGTTCCTTTTTCAGTGCACTCTGTTCTTGTGTTAAGTGGATATGTTGTACAGGGAGATGGCCACAGGCAGGAATGATTTCCTGTGTCGTTCAGTGGTGCTTTTCAGTAATCTAAGTCTCTCACTGAACATGCTCCTGTGACTGACCAGCATGTCATGGAGTGGGTGGGAGGTGTTATCCAACATTGTCTTTATCTTGGACAACATCCGCCTCTCCGACACCACCTTGTGGGAATGGAGTTGGACTTCCTCAAGGTGGTCTTCTTTACTGGAAATCTCTTGTAAAAGATGTAAAAGACTTTGTGTCGGCCTGCAAAACCTGTGCCCGTAATAAACTATCCACCAAACACCCAGCTGGCTTCCTCCACCCACTCACAACCCCATACTGTCCCTGGTCCCAGATTTCTTTGGATTTTGTTACCGGCCTCACCAGCTCCTCAGGGAAATGTGTAATTCTTACCATCTCTGACAGGTTTTCTAAAGCCGCCCACTTTATCTCGCTAGCAAAATTACCCACTGCTGTGGAAACTGCTCAAGCTCTAGTACATAATGTCTTCAGACTCCATGGTATTTCCCTTGAAATAGTTTCTGATCGAGGGCCGCAGTTCACCTCGCAAGTCTGGAAAAACATTTGTTCACTTTTAGGAGCTAAGGTTAACTTGAGCTCCGGCTTTCACCCACAGTCAAAGGGCCAAGTTGAGCGGCTTAATCAAGAGCTAGAAGCTGTGCCGCGCTGTGTAACATCACAAAATTTCTCTTCTTGGGCTTCATATCTGTCCTGGGTGGAATACACTCACAACTCTCTTACCTTTTCCGCTACAGGGCTGTCACTGTTTGAAGCCTCCCTCCGGAACCAGCCTCCACAATTTTCCGAGAATGAGCTAGACCTCACTGTTCCCTCCGCACCGCATCATCTCCTGCACTCACAACAGATTTGGCGCAGAGTCTGCCAAGCACTCCTGCGGACCAAAGAACGACAGGCAGGCTATGCGAATCGCTACCGGACCCCGCCCCTGACTATCGACCTTGGCAAAAGGTATGGTTGCCGCTAAAAACATCCCGCTGCGAGTAGCGTCCCGCAAATTGGCTCCGTGCTTCATCTGCCCATATGAGATCGAGGCTGTCATCAATCCAGCAGCTGTTCAACTGAAGCTTCCTGACTCCTGGCGCATACATCCCATGTTCCACGTCTCCCAAGTCAAAGATGGTCATCCCGCCTATACGGTCAGACGTATTGTTGAGGCACGCCGGCGCGGGCAGGGGTTGCAGTACCTGTTGAACTGGGAGGGGTATGGCCCTGAAGACCATCTGTGGGTTCCGCGGTCATTTATTCTGGACCCCTCTCTCGTTGCTAACTTCCACGCCTCCCTTCACAGGCAGCTGTCTGGGCGGCCACCTGGTGGCGACCCTTGAGGCGGGGGTGCTGTCACGGTCTGGGCTCCAACCAGGAAGGCTCTGCTCAAAACTGCTGACGAAAACAAGAGGTATGCCAATTGCCATGGCTCCCATGTGTCCAGTTACTCTCCTGGTCAGAAGGTATGGCTAATGGATAAAGACATTCCTTTGAAGTCATTAACTCGAAAACTTGTTCCCCACTATATTGGCCCCTATTAAATACTCTGTGATTAGTGCCATGGCAGTTTACCTCAAGTTGCCCCCATCTCCATGTATTCATCCTACCTTTCACATCTCTCAAATCAAACTGGTGTAGTCCAGTCCATTAAAAAAATACCTCTCCCTGTTACAGTGGACCTTGGTCCAGTGACGTTTTCCTTCTGCCACGCTTTAATCATTGTGACCCCTGTGTTCAATACAGTTTAGTTAAATCTTTGAGAAACTTATTGAGTCTGCTTTTGAGTCCACCTTTGTAAACTGATTGCTTGGATTTGAATCAAGAAAACATCAGTTACAATGTTTTATCAAAACTGTAACACCCATATTTAGTGTTGGGCCCCTTAATGTTTACATTTAAATTCACCTAATAGTTACCCATTTGTAGCTATGGCACCATTTACAATGCTCCACTGGAGGCTGACTGTCCGTTTGTCAACAGGGTCGCCAACAGTCCCTGGGGAGATCCATCGCCAAAGAACTCTTTCCACTAGAGAACTCTCCTCCACCAGAAAGCGGCGGTTCAGTATCTTTACACGGTAAAGTGTTTTTTCCCCCACAGTCTAGAAATCCCCCCAACACCAGGATGTCCTCCTTATCCTGCCACTGCCTTATAGCAGGATAGACAACAAAACTGGGAAATACATATTCATGCTCTTCATTCCATTGACCTCATAGTGTAGGATCTTCAACAGACCCTTTAGGAGCCCAAGTCAGAGGCACAGACCTCCTCCACTATTTTTACTAGAAATAACATTCGACTGAGGAACAGTCGAATGTTATTTCTATCTGGTAGCCATCAGGGAATTAAATGCCTGTCATGGTCTGGAGTCTGCGACTCCGTGTTTATGTTTAGTTTATTAGTGTTCTGTGGTTTTGGTTGCCTTGGGTGTTTGTACTCCTCTGTTTCATGGTTCATGTTCCTATGTTCTGTGTCCCCCAGTCTGTGTTACGTTGGTGGGTTATGTCATTGCGTGTATGTGTTTCCTGTTTTATTGTGAAGGTCTGCGTCTTATGTGAGTGTTTTCAGTTTGCCTCCCTAGTCTCGTCACGTAATCACTCCCAGCTGTGTTCCCCACCTGTGTGTAATCTCCCTGTGTTCTCTGAGTGTATTTAAGTTGTGTCTTCTGTCATGGTAGTTGCTGGTTCGTCTGTGTTGTTTCCCTGCGTCTCTCCGTATGTATTTCCCCGGACCTCCCTGCATCCTCGTTTCTGGTTTGTCTTGTTAGCTTACCCAGTTTAGGTTTCCAGTTTCATGTTTTGCCACCATTGCTGTTTGTACTTACCCACCCCTGTAAATAAACACTCACCTGCACCAGAGCTGCCGCCTTTTTGGTCCTTTCTACAATTCCACACGGCTTGCCCCGGCAAACCGTGACAATGCTGCCTAGCACCATATGTAAATATGCAAACTATTTATATGTAAACTCTGCAAAGTCAGCATACTTGATGAATTTTTCTGGGAAATACCCAGTAACTTTAATACTGTTCAAGCTGTCTTTTTAGCTTCGTACACTGTCTGTCTGATGTGACCCTTTTCTGCATCAGGTTTAGTCAGCAGAGCAGTGACACACACCTCTGGGGTCAAAGGAGCTTGCAAAGAAAAGCGTCTGGACTTCTTTAATCAGTTTTCTGTTTGATGTTTATTCAGCCAAACCAATTTACTAACAAACAAATAAAACACTGAAAAAAGCCAAACAATTACATTTTTAAGTTATCCAAGTGACTTATATATCATGTTTAACCTGAGTAGCGAAAGACAGTGGGGGTCTGAAAGCAATGAAGCCAAAGGTCCGCTGCTCTCGCCGGCTCGAGTGACCATTGAACCTAGCTATCGAGTGGGTGGGCAAGAGATGTCTCCGAAAACATCTGCGCACTTTTGAAAATATGTGATGTCTTGATAAACCAAGCAGATATTTTAAGTTTACACAGCTACATTCTCGCCTGAAAATATGTTAAAAGTTTATTTTGTGACCCAGAAAGATTAATATCAGTAATATTAAAACTTAGTAGTGGCGTGCTATGAATTCTGGGATATGGTGGGCCACGATGGACACACCCGACCCATCCTTCAAATTCGGGGAAATGAAGGACGCATTTGTCAGCTGCATTTCAAGGAGTCGACGAATTGTGACAGCCTTCGTTGCTTGGCTGTGACGTAATTGGCCTTCAAATGCGGCCTCCGAAGGATGCAGCCTACGTTTTGGGACACAGCTATAATCTCTCCAGAGTGTCCTGGGTCTGCCTCGGGGCCTCCTCCCGGTGTATCCCGGGTATACCAATCAAGTGCATTTAATTTGACCAGGTTCCACTAAAGTGTCATTTAATTGTATTCCAATATTATAACACAAATGTAACAAAATAACAGAGATTTGCATGTAATAATTAGTCATAGTCAGAAATTAGGGCTGTCACAAGCCCTGGAGGTCAGCACGAGAGATGGACCCAAAAGCAGATACCAATTTCGAGACAGGGATCAGGTTCACAAGTCTTTGTTATACACACAGGCTGAACACAGAGAACTTAAAAACAGCCAACTTGGAAACACTAAGTATGCTGACTAAACAGAAGGAATGCTCGTGGAAAATGTGGAAAACTCTGGAGATTGAGGAAACACTGGCGACTGGAAATATACTGGGCTCAAGCAGAGAGACACTGAAGCAATGGGTCTGCAACACAGGGAAAATGGCACTAATGGAGGAGAAGGAGCACTGAACCAGAGATGAAGTGTGGCTGAATCAAAGCTTACTTGTAGGGGTGGCTGTTCACCAACTAGGAGGGGGAAAGGGCTGACGGAGTGAGTGGCTGCGTGGTGCACAAAAGAGATAGCTTTTCCAAGCTGAGGCTTGAGGTTTCCAGAGCAGGCGGAGGGCAGGCGGGTGAGGCAGAGAGTGCCCAACTCCTAACCACAAAGCAAGATGACAGTGGTAGGGTTTCCGCCATGTGGCAGCAGTTTATGGACAAGGTGAGAGGTAAGATAGAAGCTGTGGACACAGGAAGACGAGGTAAGTTGAGGGTCAAAACTTAAAGGATCACTAGGAGAAATGTGGTGTGTTACTACCATAGGTAGCTGACAGAGTTTGTTTACAAGGGCCTGGAAACCTGTAGGTGCTTTGGTTAGGCTGAACAGTAGGATTAAATATTCAAAGTGGCCTAGTGGTGTGTTGAAGGTCATTTTTCATTCATCTCCCTCGTATGCGAACCAGGTAATAGGCATTCCGTAAATCTAACTTTGGCACCATGAATGGGTTCAGAAGTGGAGTTGATGAGTGGCTGTGGTTTTTCATTTAACCCTCGGAAATCTATGAAGGGACAAAGGGTCCCATCCTTCTTGGACACAGACAAAAACCCAACGCCTGCTAGAGAGGAGTTGGGAGAGATGAGTCCAGCTGCCAAGGATTCATGGATGTATTTTACCATAGCGTCCTGGCCATTATAGTTATAGAGTCTGATGGGAGCTAATGGGTCACCAGGGACTTAATCAATTACGCAGTCATAGGGTGGTAGTGATAAGGCCATATCTTTACTGAAAACATCTTGGAGATTGTGGTATTCAGGGGGCATAAGAGAGAGAGAGCTGGTGGAGCAGGGGTGATGGAGGAGTTCTGCGAACCAATAGGGTGGGGCCAAGGTGAGGCAATTACAAGACACTCGACCTAGAGATTTTACTGCTGAACCAGTCTATTATGGGGTTATGTTTTTTCTAACCATGTATAGCCCGAGATTAGAAATGTGCTTGGGGAGCTGAATGTAAAAAAGGTGAATGATTCCTGATGGTTTGTGGGCGTGATTTAACAAACAGGTTTGGTGTGGTGGGTCATCTGAGCGATCGCCTGGTTATTCAGTGCAGGTTAACACAGAGAGGGAACCAGCAAAAGCATGACCAGGCTGAGTGCTTCTGGTGGCACAGACAGCAGTGAAGAGAGGGCCAGCCAGAAGAGCCAACCAGAAGGTGGGTCCATGTGTCCAGATTAAAGATGGTATGGAGGCCAGAGACTAAGCATGAGTAGAGAAGTGCACAGGACAGAGGAGAAAGGAATGATGAGGGACAAGAGACGACAGACCAAAAGAAGGCAGAAATACAACGCAAAGCACCCATGGTGCTATAATAATCTTCTCATTGCAGTCATGTCTCTCTCAAGGGGCATTAACTTGCTTCTTCTCCAGCCTGTTTCTGTCAATCACACATGGCCCAACAGTTAAAGAAGACACCAGAGAGTGAAGAGAGAGAGAGAGATGTGGAAAGATTAATGTGGTTACAGGAGAATGGAGGACAAAGGATGGAATGACATTGGAATGACAACAGAGCTTACGACATTGAAGAACATATAACACACACCCTAAATGGACACTGAAATCATGAACAACACAATTCTAACTTTTTTAGAGATGCACTGTGTGTATAATTGGTTCAGATGTAATGCATCACAGACACAGACGCCGGCATTGTGATTAACAAACACAATGCCCTTAGTATGCATAAATCTAACAGAATGAGTGTTAATCACAGCATAGCCGAGACACAGAAATAAAAAGGGGGGAAGACAGGAAAGTTCAAAAAAGAAAAAAAAAAGTAATGGGGGAAAGGAAGGTGGCCAAGGGAAGGTGTTGGAAAAACAGTCATGGGCTGTATCCCAATTCAGGGTCTGCAGCCTTATAGTACGCAGCTTTAACGGTCCACAAGGGCCGCGTACTCAAAGACCGCTAAGGCCAGAAGTGCGAGGCTTGTAGGCTTCTGAAATGGGACAGTCTAGCCTCCGTCGTGTTGCCCAGGTTGCCTAGCAACCATGATACTATCCACTGGAAAAGTTTCATACAGCTTTGTTTGACAGAAATGAAGGAGAAAATATTTTGTTCATTTGTTTTTACATGAGCTCTGTGTGATTTGATTAGTATCTGAGGCTGAGACCACAGGACTGTAAAACATGATTGTTGGGCTTCATTTCTGTACTGAACAGTCATTTTAAGATTAGCTAGTAAATAACAATTAGTTCATGTTGTTCATGAGAATAAAGTCATCTTACTTTGGTAATGTAAATATAATATGTCCAATATTAAAGTTATTATTATATTAATTATGATTTATTACAGCAGTGAGCTTGAACAAATACTGAGCTTCAGTAAAGATTCTAGTTCCAGTTATTTATATTTCCTATCACCTTAAATCGTCACTCAAAGACAAGTATCTTTGACTGTGTATATGTAGATGTATTATATATAAGCGACAAATATTGTTCTTTTAATATGTTGGTATTACTAAATTTGGCTCAGTGCCTACAAATGTGTGTATTAAGAAAATGTACGGGCTGTGATAACTGTTTCTGATCGAATGAAGAGTAGACTGATATATTAAATATTCCTTTATTGGGTGAGAAAATCATACCATGTCATAACTCCTTAAATCATACAGAATAGATATCAGAAACTTAATCATGCTGACTTCTGCTAAATGGGACAAACTGGGCAGAAAATATACAAACACATAACATCCTTATAGAATATGATGTAACCCTATAGACAGTGTTGGGAAGGTTACTATTAAAATGTATTCCACTACAGATTACAGAATACATGCCCCAAAATGTATTTTGTAACGTATTCTGTTGCGTTACTCAATGAGAGTAACGTATTCTGAATACTTTGGATTACTTAATATATTATCATGCTTTTTACAACTACATGAATGTGATTTATTACTGTTACTGAAGGTCCGCGGCTCCGAACCATAGTAAAGGGACCTCTGTCCAATACGTCGGGTTCGTGTCGGGCTCGTAACTGAAAACTAGCCTTACTTTGTTGTCTAGGTCAAGTTTACTTGCGAGAGACAGAGAGAGGCGTTGAAAGGCTGCTCCAACGGAACTTATTGTTTCAGAGGAAAACACGAACACAGTGTACAGTCGAGTCTTAATAGTTTACTTACAACTGGGCTCGTCAGGCTCTCTGTTTGGCTGCAGTGGTTATTATTATATTTACATGCTTCCAGCTCCCGTTTCTGCTCGATGACAGCTCGTACTTTTCCTTTTTCTCCCCCCCTCGCTCACAGACACATAACGGGTATGGCAGTCCATTCTCCCTGCAGCACGGACTACACTGCCCATGAGGCTACATTCTTTAGGGCTATGCCTGTAGCATTATGCCTATTAGCTTAGCACAACAACAACAACAACAAAAAGGCGCCTGGAGCCTGGGGCTCGCTTGGGCCACTTCGGAAGTGGGGTGCCCCCGGCCTCTCGGCCTGGGGCTCGGTCACTCAGGCACAGCTGGCTGCCAGCGGAGCTCACGGGCACGTCACTGCAACCCCCCCCCCCTGGCTTCTGCTCCGCGGCTGCTGAGTGACCCCTCATCTGGGGCTCTCCTCAGCTCTTTCTGGGACAGTGGCGCGGCTGCCTCTCTGTTGGCCTTCTTTGGTCTCTTGTGTTCTGGGGCCTCTGGATGTCTGGAGTTTTTATCTCCTCCATACCTGCTTCATGCCCTGGAGGACGGGGCTGTGGTCCACCACACCTTCTAGCAGATCATTACATGAAGGAACCTTTTAAGAAAGAAGCGCGTCCATGCTCACAGGTGTACACACGGGTGTTCACACCCACAAACTACACCCTTTTTGGCTCCTACCTCAAAGCACACTGTGCGCTGTCGATCCTACGTGCTGCACAATAATGTTTAAAATTTAGTATTTACTGTTGTATTCCCATAGATCATTGTGATGTTGTTTATTCTATTACTCTCGTTTTCTTCTGCTTGTTTTCTTTTTTCTTTCTCAACAGGTGATCCAGGTGATCGATATATGTATTTTTTTTTCTGCTTATTCTGTTGGTTTTTGTTTTTTGCCCTTCTCCCCTGTCCCTCTTCTCAGCTGTTTTTTCTTTCCCTCTCTCTTTCTCCCCTTTTTTCCCCCAGTCAAGTCTGTCCCGTATTCAGCAAGTGAAAATAAAATAAAGAATAAAAGGTGAATCAAATGGACCATTACGGCAAGGCTGGGATGGTCAATTTGGTAAAGTAAATCCGTTGGGCATCTTTGTTTGCCTTTAGACAATAATTCTGATGGCAAAAGAGCCAAACGGGACAGGCAAAAAAAAAAAAAAAACAACAACAAAAAGGCGCTCTCTCACCCAGGAAACGCACAGTCGCAGAGAGAGCGCGCGTCACCCTGTAACCATGGCAACGTAAAGCTGCCCCCTGGAACAACAGAACGTAGCTGTCAAACAAAACCCAAACAGTCCTGACCCGCGACAATATGAAACATGAAAATACCGCCGTGTAATCCATTTATTTCAACAAAGTAACTGTATTCTAAATACCACTTTTTTTAAACGGTAACCATAACGGAATACAGTTACTCATATTTTGTATTTTAAATACGTAACGGCGGTACATGTATTCCGTTACTGCCCAACACTTACTATAGATCAACTTACCTCAGAATATATTAAGCATATAATAATAATAATGGATTGGAGTTATTTAGCGCTTTTCAAGGCACCCAAAGCGCTTTACAATGCCACTATTCATTCACTCTCACATTCACACACACTGGTGGAGGCAAGCTACAGTTGTAGCCACAGCTGCCCTGGGGCAGACTGACAGAAGCAAGGCTGCCATATCGTGCCATCGGCCCCTCTGGCCAACACCAGTAGGCGGTAGGTGAAGTGTCTTGCCCAAGGACACAACGACCAGGACAGAGAGCCCAGGGATCGAACCGGCGACTTTCCGGTTACAGATACGCTTCTAACCCCCTGAGCCACGGTCGCCCAATTACAGCAATATGATGCAACAAACACAGCAGTACTACTAATCCTACTAATCCAAAATACTCAAAGCTTCATAGAACTCAAACAAACATTTATTTTTAGGTCCATTCTGCTGCCGATACATACTTTAGGTTTCTGAACATTAAACTTGTTTCTGCCTTTCATAGTGTGTAACTTGAAGGCCCTGAGTACTTTCTCCCACACTGAAAACACTGGAATGCTAAAATTATTTGAACATTACTAATAAGACTGATTCAGGACAGATAAGTAGTTATTTTAAACTTTCCTAGCAGTCCTTCACAAACAGGGAACAGTCTGTCTATTCTCTCCATCTGTCAGCTGCTGCTGGCTCTTCCTCCTCCTCTTCCTCACACACTGCTGAGTTTGTCCTGGTGGATCATCAGGGGTGCAAAGCCTCACAGATGATGTGCAGCAGTGGGTCCCTCAGTCTGTCCTCACTCTGGACACTTGCAGTTGTCACACATGGAAATCAAATGTGTGATAAGCTGCAGGATTCAAACACAAGTGTAACTTATAAACACATGTTCATACTTTTATTCCACAATCAGAGAGAAAGAAACAGAGAGAGAGTGCAGGACAGACAGACAGGTGACAGTCTCAGGTGTATGCACTGCTACACAACAGCACCAGAGAAGGAGGATTTAGTGTTTGAGTTATTACGAGTGCTAAACAAGAAGAGTTCCCAGATGGTACAGTGGACACATGTGTGACTCCTGTGATTAAAGCATCTTTCTTTCAGCTTAACGAGTGAACCATCAGCTTGTTCAAACACACGTTAAAGTCCGTTTGGCTCGACACCACCGAACAGAGGCAGCAATATAACATAGCTCACATTAACAGTGCAGTGAATCCTGCTTGTGCCGTGATATTCAGGACTGCAAACCGAGCAGCATCACTGACTTTCAGCTTGTTGTGTTTGTGGATATATGACTGACTTTAATTATCCACAAAATCATCACATTCTCTGTAAGATTAAGGTTGAACAGCGTATATTTTAAAGTAACGGCTTGAAAAACCAAGTTAACGCTGGAAGTACGAACATCACTAATGTCACATAACTCTTCCGCCATGTGACCAACAGTCATGTTTTAATGTTCTTCGTTATTAAACATTTGCACATAAGTGGCATAATATTCAATACTTACTTTTAAAAGTTTACTCTTCAGCCATCCGCCATTTGTTTCGGCAAAATTATCCACACCCACCGCCGCGCTACGAATTGTGGGATAGGTTGGGCCACGGAGAATACACCGACCCATCCTTAAAATTCAGGGAAATGAAGGACGCATTTGAGGGACGCATTTCGAACAGCCATTGAATTGGGACAGCCTTTGTCGCATCGCTGTGACGTAATCGGCCTTAAAATGCGGCCTTCAAGGCTGCAGACCCTGAATTGGGATATAGCCATGGTCTGGGTTAGTGGCTGCAAATTTCCACTAGGTTCCTGAACTTTCCTGGTCTCCGCCCATGGGTAGGGCCACCACACCCTCTACCACCTCTACCAGCTGGGAGATTTAAGCTCTGCGCTGATGTTCATCGCCAGTTCATCGACTACTCTACTGCTCCCAGACGCTCCACGGCTTTAAACCACGCATCCTGTTGGATTTTGGATTTTCCTCTCTGTTTCCTGGGATTCACTCCTTGCCTCACCTGCCTGCCCTCCTGCAATCCCTCTGCCTTGGAATGGGTGGCGGGTGGAGGAAATGCAACAGACGATCAAATAAAGGACAAAGGGAAACTCACACAATAAATACACAGCAGGATGATCAGGAAGTGGAGACAGCTGAGGAACACAGGAGGAACAAATCAGACATAAAAAGACAGAGGAACACAATGCACATGACACAAGGATTATAGTTGGGATTTATTTTCTTTTATCTTTAAGTCTAATACCTTGTAATTAGCATCACATATTTGTATTTTAGATTTTACTGCACATAGTGTATTGTACAGAAGTTTTGGAAGTAGACTGTTACTCTAATACTAACAGACACAACACCTCCTCACAACCCCCTCACAGGAAAATGGCCTCAATCCAAAATCTGCTGTTATGGTATGCACCCTATACCTTGTCTTTAAATCTACAGGCCTGACTGGAGGACAAGAGGTGGTTGTCATGGTAACCAGAGTGTTGCCTGCAAAAAGATGTCTCCAAATAAGGAGATGCCCAGAAAGCTGCAGAAGAAGAAACATGAGCTGGTATCAGATATAAGGCCACCCTCGACTCTTTTGACCAGTCATCCTATCATTCAGTTTCTATGACCTGCAACAAAAAGTGTTTACTGCCTGGGTACAGCAGCTTTTGTCTCTGAGCCAGAGCGACCAAGGTCCATGGCACCATCTAATACTAATTTGAAATTCTAACCATTTCGATAATAAATAATAATAAAAAACTTATAATTGGAGTATCTTTTTTTTTCACTCATAAAACCCTCAACATTATCAAAATAAAACAGGAACTACCACAAATACGCGAACAAAGACAAGAAGACACAAGCTTGATGCTAACATGGACAAACAAACATGGGAACATACAATGGACAGGGGAGACGAGGACAAAACGCAAAGACACGACTAAGACAGAGAGGGAGACCAAGACACAGGGAGAGGCATAAAAAGGAAAACAACATGAGACAGACGGGGAATAAACAGAGACATGACTGGAGAAACAAATAAAGAGGACAAAGACTCACAGGAGACACAGAGATGAGACAAAGGCACAAAAGGAACCTAACCGATATAACCCATGCACCAAAAATACCAATAAACTGAGAGACAGCAGAAGAACTAAACTAAAGACTAAGCCGTATAAAACTTGAACTTAAATCATCTTTAAAATGCAAAAAAAGAAGCACCAACACAAAATAAACTCAAAATGCTGCGTTAAAGCACCCAGCTGTCATGGTCCCAGGGTTTTCTGGGCTGTTTGTTGTGGTCTCTCATTCGCTCCTCATTGCCAGGGTTCTGGCCTTGGTTCCCACCTTTGTGTTTACCTGCTCAACATTCTCACCTGTCACCTGTCACTTGTCATGCATGGGTACTTACCTCCCATCCATCATCAATGACAGCTCCCCACACTACTTAAGGCCTCAGTGAAGCCTGATTCCTCACTGGACTGTTGTGCTACTTCTGTCAGTGATTTGGTTTTCTTGTGTTCTCCTATTGCTCCTTGCTAACGTCAACCTCTTTTTGTGTATAGATTACCTTTACTTTGGCCAGTTTTCCTTCCCCGTGGACCCTGTGAGGATAAGCATGAGTGAGTTTGAGTTTGGACTGGGTTATTGTGTGGATTCCCATGAGTCACTTAGTGTGTGAAGAGGAGTTTAGACCTTTCCCTGGCTGCCCTGGACCCAGTTTCCTTCCCCCAGCACTGTATATACAGGGAGTGCAGAATTATCAGGCAAATGAGTATTTTGTCCACATCATCCTCTTCATGCATGTTTTCTTACTCCAAGCTGTATAGGCTCGAAAGCCTACTACCAATTAAGCATATTAGGTGATATGCATCTCTGTAATGAGAAGGGGTGTGGTCTGATGACATCAACACCCTATATCAGGTGTCCATAATTATTAGGCAACGTCCTTTCCTTTGGCAAAATGGGTCAAAAGAAGGACTTGACAGGCTCAGAAAAGTCAAAAATAGTGAGATATCCTGCAGAGGGATGCAGCAGTCTCAAAATTGCAAAGCTTCTGAAGCGTGATCATCGAACAATCAAGCGTTTCATTCAAAATAGTCAACAGGGTCGCAAGAAGCGTGTGGAAAAACCAAGGTGCAAAATAACTGCCCATGAACTGAGAAAAGTCAAGCGTGCAGCTGCCAAGATGCCACTTGCCACCAGTTTGGCCATATTTCAGAGCTCACTCAATGAGTCAGGTGTTTCATCGGATTTGAGGTGTTACCTCCTTTGACAGTATCACAGTATCAGCTTAAAGCACTTGTTGCTGCTGAGTTTGCATATTTTGCTGTGAAGTACAGCCAGACTTTTAACCGCTTCGCCTTGGGCATTTTTAATCTGTAGCTCTGCATAAAAGAACGTACGTACCTGGCCCCGCCTACTATCCTCGGAAACGTAAAATGATTGGCTAGAAGTGTATCACAGCTCAGGAAAAAAAAGCACCGAAATAAAGCACCGAAATGTGCGTTGCTTTTCGGTCTGGTTACTACCGTTTATGTCAGAATGATGGCACCGGACACCGGTACCCATCCCTACTCATGACTCATCCAGTGTTGCCACTGACCAGCCAATCACAACAAAAGTCTCCTCAAGGCACTCAATACGTACAGAGAAAAATTCAACAATCATATGACCCCCTATGAGCAAGCACTTTGGCGACAATGGGAAGGAAAAACTCCCTTTTAACAGTAAGAAACCTCCGGCAGAACCAGGCTCACGGAGGGGCGGGGCCATCTGCTGCGATCGGTTGGGGTGAGATAACAGAGACTTTGAGGAGAGAAACCTAATATTTAATAATCCACATTTCACTGTTTTAATCTTTGGTTCAGAGGTGGATTATGTATTGTTCTTTCTTTGTGATTGTTTATGTTTAAGTTGTTTACTGCTGGCTTTTAGTTTGTTTTTGTCTATTTGGGAGCTGACACAGTCGCTATGGAGATGGGTTTTATTTGGGGCAGCATGAGGAGAGAAGCTCCAGAGAGTCGTGTTCCATGTTAAAAGCTAAAATATAACAAAATATTATGCTAAACAAAACAAAACCTTTCAATTGCCCAACCATATCTGTCCCCTCAACGGGTTATATGTTTTCAATGTTTCCTTATTATTTTTGTCATAAAAATAAATCAAACTAATAAATCAAGTTGTGAGACACCACCTTGCATTTACGCCAGGCTGTGAACTGTCCTAAATCTACGTCCTTCACCCCCTTTTCAACTAGAATCCCAGTTTAAAACTACTCCTGACTTCCCTCAGTGTACACTGTAAACTCCAAAAAGATAAAATTAGCTTTTCCTGGTAAAAGATCCTACTTTACTTTTGTCACTGGTTTGGAAACAGCCTTTATAAAGTTAACCTTTTTCCTCTTTAAAAATTTACCTCGTTTCTTCTTTAAACTTAGTCCAGGTTTCTTCGCCCCCTTTAACAGGTATAGCGCATATCTTTTATGCTCACATTTAACCTTTGTCTAACGAGCTGTCAGTCTCTTAAACACATTTTCTGGAACAATGGTTCTCTGTGTTCTGTGCTTCTTTTTCAGGTTCCCCTTTCTCTGGTTGGTTCCATTCGGTCTCGGGCCTCCAGGATTCTCGCCACCCCTGTGGTCGCTGTGGTCCTGAAATCTTCTCCTGTAAAGGAAAGAAAACAAAACCTCTCTCTGCTACACCTCACTAATCTACTGTGTTCATCTAAAGTTCTTTAATTATTCAAAGTTGGTTCACAATATCATTGTCATGAATCGCCGTGCGGCAGGCAGGAGTAGGACCCAAAATGCAGGACTCACAGGCACGAGGGAATGAACTCAAAACTCAGCTTTATTTGCTGGCAGAACAAATATACAAACTTAAACTAAACTGGGAAACCAAACTAAGAACTCACAGAGAGACACAGGGAGATCCACACACGGCATGAGGGACGACGTCACAGAGAGCACAGGAAAACACAGGGCTTAAGTACACGGGGAGTAATCAGGGAATGGGCCACAGGAGGGAGACACAGCTGGGAGCAATAAGGCTAACGAGACAGGGGAGAGGTAAAACTGAACACACTGACATGAGACATGAACTTTCAGAATAAAACAGGAAACTGACACAGAATCAGACAGGACACTGAACATGACAGGCAGACTCATGAGCAGACACAATAACACCATGGACAGACAGAGGGAACACAGAGAAGTGGGAGCAGGCAGGCAAAGAACAGAAACCTAACAAATGGCAAAATCACAACAGAATACACACTCGGAATGAACAAAAGCATAAGGAAACACAAAACACTGAGTCCTCAGACTCAGGACCATGACAATCATGTTCTGGGCCTAGCTTTCATATTAACTTTACTTAATCTTTATTTACTCAATCTCAATGCTTTTTATGTGTGTGCGCAACACTTTTAATTTTATTAAACACACCCAGGGTCGGATATACACCATCACCATATCAGCCTAAAAACAGACGTTCCTCTTTCTATCACAATCGCAGCAATTTGTTTCACCTTCCAGATGATTCCTGGGGACTTACAATTTCTTGACTCTTCTTCTGTCACTTGTTACTAGGCAATCTCAACTGCAGTTAGAAGCTAAATGAATTCCAGGCCCTCGGCCTGGCCTATGTTTAAATCATTTGTGTTTGTAAGCGTGTATGCGGCCTTCTATGCTCTGTCACCCTCAATATGTCAACTGAGACATCGCGCTTAGCGAAGCTTAAAACCTTGAATAGACTGAGCATCAACTCTTTCATGAGCACAATCGCAATGTGTATAAAAATCATTTCTACAACTATAGTCTTCAATGTTATTCATTTGGGTAAGCGACACTTTTAACACCCTCTTAAGAAGCTCTCTTCTTCTCTCATCTGATCATGACTCTCCTGTGCTCAACTTACTTCCTCTTTTTAGTCACACATACATTTACAAGTTCTGCCACCTTTGCCCTATATGGCTGTCTCAGTCTCCAGGTGTGTCCTGTCGATCTATTCAGAGCAGGCCTATTTTCACACCTTCTGCATTACTTCTTGCTAAGCAAAGACAAAGCAAACTGTTTTTCACCTCTACCCCAGAAACCAATCTACGTCATGTCTGCATCTGTAAGCCTGCATTATAACCGCTTATTCTAGAAATCAAAAAGAAATCAAACATTTTCTACTCCTAAAATCTTCGCTAGTTTTCCCCGAAGCATATCTTTTATTCAAGCTGTCCCACAGTTTCCCTTTAAGTTTGGTATACAGCTTCTTATGAGCACCGGCATTTTATCTTCTAAACAGGATTCAGTTCATTTTAATCCTTTAAATTGATTTCATTCCTTAAACACAGGTTTGCAGAGAGGAGGATCGCTGAGGTGTTTAGTCAAATAATATGACTAACCTTTTTCTTTTAATTTCCTAAGCTCTGGGTGAAGCATTTTCAGTTTGTGACGCATAAGATGTGTCAAAAGGGGGGATTTAAGGTTTAATTTGAAATGGGTTTTAGGATCATTTTATGACTTTGGGGGTGTTTGATAATTTAGATATGGTACAATTGAGGCAGAAATTGTTATTTTCATGTTTAAGTTAATCATCATGTCAAATCTTTTCGAACTCCTGTCTCCATCCAGAGCCTGCATCCTTGGAACTTCCTAGAAACAAAACCTGTGTGTTAACCTGAACTTCACATTTCATACTCAGTTTTCCCCACTTATGATCCAATCTGTGTTATAAGAAAGAAAACTTAAAACAGAACAGTTATCAGTCATGTGTTTCTTCAGTTAATGGTAACATGAGTTATATCAAAAAATGTTTCCCCTTTAGCATTTGGCATTTTCCCAACAATATAATGTAACACCATAATCTAACCCCAGTCAATAAAACAGACATTTTCTCAAAGCAAACATCAGCAACCCAAAACCAGCATCCCCAGAATTAAGTCATCCACTCCTCCTGCTTATGGCAAAAGCAAAACAAAACAAAGCAAAGCAAAGCATCCCCTTTCTCTTGCTGGCATGGTTAATTGTTTGTCCGCATTTATTCATCCCAACCTTGGTCCAGTCACACACATTCACTCACATGCATTCACACCAGGTATTGCTGATAGTGGAGACTCCTGCGCAAATAATCAGATTCTCCACCCTCAGCAACATGAGCTCATTCATTTGTTTTATTTTGTTTTTTTAGGAAAATAGTTCTTTATGCTCTTGGACTGGATTGGCTCACAGCAATCCTTATAGACAGGGACTTAGAATCTGATCAGGTCCCCACAGGTAGCCTTTTCCTCTGTCAGTTGTAATCTGGAAAAGCTCACCTTATGTTTGTTTTCCTGGAAATTTTTACAGCGCTGTTATTCACTCTTGCAGGCCTGCTTAGAACAAAAATGAGAAAAAGAGAGCTGATTATTAGCTCATCAAAGCACAAAACAAAATCACCCGACAGGTTTTCTCTAAGTGCACTGTTACAAAAATAATGGGCCCCTCTTAGACAAGAAAACAACCCATCACTAAAACAACAACCTCAAACATCTTACACACAGAAAAGTTTTGCCACCGGTTCTTCAGGGTCCTGACACTCTCAGGTCAACTGACATTATTTCACCTGCTCAATACACAGAAAATCTTGTTAAACGCCACAGAACTTGCACACCATCATCACTAAATTCTAAATTTTCTTTTCTAACAACTACTACACGCTAAGCGATTTGGACAAGATGATAAACAGACTCACATGCTCAACATGCTGTCCAGTCTTCATGAGCTCTCTTGTATTTCTAAGGTTAATGCATTTTCTGTTTGTGTGTGTGAGTTTGTATATGTTTCTTTTTGCAGTGTTTCAGACTCCTTCACAATTTTCCCTTTAAACAGTCAGTTTTCTTTTTCCCAGGTTTGCTAACCCAAATTTTGATTTCCCACATTAAATAACAGCATTCCTCTGTGTTCAGCCAGGAGTTAGAGCTCACCAGTGAGGTTTAGTAACACATGGCGCTGTAAACAATTCAACCAAAAACTTGGCCTGAGCGTTTCTAATAATGTTAACCTATAACTTTCTTCCGACCGCTGCATGTGGAAAATTGATCCAGGTCTGCTTTTCACCTAAAAATAACAAAACTGAGACATTTTCATTATTATCATCACTGCTTAACCGACCCGCTTCTCTCTCTCCGGTCAGAAATACCAATTTATGTCATGTATATAAGTGTAAGCGTGTTCTTCATTGCATTTATGTTATGTGTTTATATTAATTGAGTGTAAGCCGCTTCTTCATTGCATAGGTATTTTTATAATCAGGTTTAATTCATGCCTCATTGCACTGAGCTGTGGATTCAAACTGTCTCACTTCTGATTCTTTCCAAAAATAATTTCACATGTAACAATTTGTGTATGTGTGTTTTCTATTCATTCATGCAATTATTAGTTCATGTATTTATTTTCCTCGGTCTTTTTCTTTCTTTTTGTTGTGATGTTGTGTACAATCCTAAACCTCCATGAATTAGCTTCCATTTTCAATCCAATTATATCCTAAACTCTCTCCCTCGAACTCATCCAGGCTTGACCTCTCACTGGTCCCTGTCCCTCTTCTCACAGTGTCCTGTGTGGCCTTCAAATCTTCAAATCTCCAGCAGGTAATAACAGGTAATAACAGGCCCAACTCAGCTGTTTCTTCTTCTCTGTTTCTTCTCTGTTGATCTTTTCAGTCTTTTCTTGTAGGTTAAGTCCCAGCATGGCAAATATCATGTCCAGTGCCTTCAAACAGTCATGCCACTTGTCAAGTGTCCAGCTTGTAATTCAAAGCTCATGTTCCATCAGTGGTATTCATACATGCTGCTGCTTGACCCTTCAGTGTTTTAGGTCAGTTGCACTGACTTTTGCCTGCTGTTAACTCTTCAAGTACACGATGTTCTATCTTTCTTCTGTCTTCATCAGGAGAATGACTGTCCTTTAAGCTTCTTCTCAGGGTGGGGACAAAGTGAGAGGTCAAGCTGTAAAATTTTAAACCAAAGCCTGGCCTGTTTTCATCCCAATTCTGTTAATCTATCCTTTGCCGCTGTACTCATGTTTTGAGGTTGAGAAGACTCCACCTGTATTGACACACTAAAACATGTAATTAAATCATTTTTTATTACTTTTTCTTAAGACATTCAGTCTCTAATTCCTCTGTTTTCATGTTGTAACGTCTCTCACCAGCTCACAAGCTATAATCAGACTTCCTGTTTGACACACACACACTCTCTTCTCTCAGACTTCCTCTTTTTCCCACACTCTGCTATGAACCAACGTAGTGTTATTATTACTTATTTATTATTTTGTACAAATTACACAGAATCACTCAAATCCAGTACTCACAACATTCACACACTTAGAATCACTCAAAATACGCTTTCTCCAGGGCATAAAACTTTGGACTTAATCTTTTACTTTACGAGAACTAGACCTAATCTAAATCCTGTCTCATTCACTGCTGAAGTTCTAGTTCAATGAACACATGTGTCGCAGTTTAAAATTAAAAGAGGAAGTAACTCACACCCAAAAACTGTGTGTGTGTTAATGTCTGTGTCCCTTCAAACAAAGAAAAGGTGAACATATATGGTGAGTTTTCCTCAATTTACACAAAATATGAGATTAAATATTCTTTTCTAATTGCTGTTCTTCTTTAAACACAATGAATGACCTCCAGGTCATAGCCTTTGGACTTATAACTCTGATATAAGTACTCACAGCGCACCAAGCCCGGAGAAAACTCAGTCTCAGTGCTTCAAAATTCTCACAAGATTCAAAAACTGTTTCAGTCATTTATCTGCCCAAGAACTTCATCAAATGGACCTTGCGGGTCCAGTAATCTTCAGCACATGTATATCACTGCAGCCAGTGAAGATTTAAGAACAGTTTCTTGTCTCAGTGCACCCAGCATTAACTTATCACATGGACTGCAGCCGATCCATCAATATCAACACAATTGTGTATCCCCATGTACACAACTGATTCTTCACTTGTGTCACAGCACATCTAGAAATATCTTCAGAATTATTTCAACATGGTAAACACTGATTTTCCTTTAAAATCAATTCCTTCAAATTTAATTTACCATTAAAACTCAAGACCACAAGTGACTTGATTCTCTGAAATCCTGGGTCACTTAGACACCTTGCCCAGTTCAAGGTGCCCTTCTCATCGGACTTCCACGTCCGGAATTACTCTTTTTACTCACAAATAAGTGTCTCCCAAAATGATCCTCTGATCATTACCTATTTTTAAACCAAGGTCCCAAGTCTTGGTAGATAGTCAATCTCCAGTCCAGATTACACAACAATTTTTTAGTGATGTTATTAAAAGTTTTAAGTTAAACTAAAATAAAAATTACAGTTGCAGTTGCCTTAAATTATCTCAATGTTAATTATAAATGTTGATATTCCTCAACTTATAATTAGGGAGTAATAAACTCAAAATGTTCAATATTTTTCAACTTAATTAAGGTGGGAAATACACTCAAAATGTTTTATATATTGCAACTCATACGCTGTGGGAAATAAACTCAAACTTTTTGATATTTTCTAACTTATAATGTGGAAAATAACACTTAACAATTTCCAATATTTTAAAATACTGTGGGAAATACACTTACAAATAATTCTAAACTGTTTGCCCAGTAAATTACAATCAGCTAAAAGTGTTAGAAAACATGAAGGTAACAACACCAACAATTTAACAACTTTTTTTATTCAACACAATGTGCTTTTAAAAAAGCACAAATAATGAAGCTCACTCATAAAAAAGTGCTTCATAAATAAAACAAAAGAAAAAGACTCCAAGGGTCTCCATCTCAATTCTAAAATTCAATAATATTTTCAGTATTAACAGCAATTGCAGCTATTAGAACATTGAGGCATTTAACACTTACTGTACCTTGACAGTTGCAGCTCACTTTCTTTTTTAAAAATACATAAAAAAAAAAACCAGTACTGGTTTCCACTGCTGTACTTCATAGGGAACAAACATCAAGGCAGTGCATTAAGGTATTAGGCAACAGAACATTAAACATGAATGGTGCATGAACTGAACAGTCATTCATCTTAAATGTGAGGTAGAAGAGGCAAATGGTAAAAAATGGTTAAAAAAATGATATAAATAAAACAAAACAAGAAAAACCTTCAATACTCAGCTTAACGAGTTGTCTATTCCGAGTGATTCACTTGAACAAATTCTTCTGCATCAGTAAGCAACCTAATAGCGGTTTGTTGTATTCAAGGCACATCACAACCTTCTGGATACATGTGAATAAAAGCTCGAGAGTTTGCGTATTGTAGGTCTAGTGCACATGAGGCATCCAGATTTCTACTGGTTAATACAACTGTACATAGCTGGGAACAAACATCAGGTAGTGCATTAATGTACTAGGCAACAGAACGTTAAACATGAATTGAATAGTCCACAAAATAAGCAATTATTCACTTTAAATTTGAAGTAGAAGAGCCAAATGATTAGGAGAAAAAAAAAACTTCCTCAATACTCAGCTCAACAAGTAGTCCATTCTGAGTGATCCACTCATTGAACAAATCATTCTTCAGCGTCAGTAGACGCCCTTTCAGTGGTTTGTTGTCCTCAAGGCACATCACAACCTTCTGGATAAATGTGAATGTAAGCTCGAGTTTCTTTGGGTATTGTAGGTCTAGTGCATAGATGTACCCAAAGAGCAGGAGAAATGAGTCAGCCAGATTTGTGGGACCATTCACAAATATTTCATCCTCAACGACAATGCAGATGCTTTCGGGACTGAAGAGGGCCGAATCAGTAGTGTCATCCGTGACAACTGTCAGCAGAGCCACAGGAGTGTCAGTGAGGTCTGGACCATCTGCTGACTGCAAAACACAAATAATACAAGAATGAGTTCAGCCCCTCGAGGACGCAAATCATGCTATTGATTAGAGCTGTGAATCTTCATAAGTCGCACGTTTCTTTTAGGATTATAATGTCAACGATTTAATTTGATATTGCGATACATCATGATGCATTACAATAATCTTAATTTGGGTTTGGTTTCAAAACATATGTTTAAATAAATGTCTGTCAAGATATTTGTTTATGTTATTTACCAAACATTTGTCTGACCACAACATGGCACCTCCAAAAAAAGAACAGTTGAATTTTAAAAGGCAGATAGTTTTTATCTGCAGATTTTTTTTGTATAATAATCTTTCAACTATTTTCATGTTTTCTGGTTCATGCGTAACAATCTTCTTGCAATCTTATTCAACAATAGTTGATATATGGGAGAAAACAAGTCAGATGAGGACTGTGTTGAACCTCCTTCCTGATATACACCCTGGTTCTCCTTGAGTTCTGAGTGATGTCATATGTTCGACTGAACAGCTAGGCAAGGGGGATGATGCTGAGGCCAGTACACTTACATCACAAGTCCTGAATAACGTGGAGGCATATTCATGCAGGCACACAGGAAGTGCACGAAGGACGAGGGCCTGTCTTGTATTTACATAACGCTGTTCCTAGATGAACATACAATATCTATTAGAATAGTATTTGTACAAATGCAGAGTAAAAACAAAGTGTTGGATAGCCATGTTCTGATTGTCATTGTTATAGATCAGGGGTGTCCAAACTTTTTATGTAAAGGGCTAAACTTGTCAATCTAGAAGGGTAATCCTACCCTACCCTAGCCATAGATGGTAAATTCAGTATTTTGGATAACCGTATTTTTAGTAATACACATTTTAAATTAATAAGTTTCCATTGTAAATGCATCAACAACTCACAAAGGAAAAACTTCCAAATGTAAACCAATTTTTACAAAAACAGTACTTGTTTGGACTTCTTTAAATTGAAGCTGATAAATCTTTTTAACACAACACTTTTTGATAGGATACACTTTGTCAAGATGTCCTTCTCCTAAAATGACAACCTTGTATCCATGGCATAATCACTTAATCTCGGGGCACAGTTGGAGCAATTGACACTATGGCTTCTTACAGCTGTGTACAAACCATCTGTTAATGTAATTCTGAATCACGTGAAATGGAAAAATTTACCTGAATGTCATAAATTCTCATGAGCTTTGCTAACTCCTTTGCAATCTTGCCAGTCTTGATGGCCTTCTCTCGGAACAAAGTGATGAGTCTAGGCGTGTGTCTGTCCAGCTCCTTGTAGAATTGAGTGCGCGGGTTAACATTGTTGATTCGGTGGAACTCTGCAACCACCTGTACATGAACAGAAATACACAGAAATGAACAAAGATGAATTAGGAACAGAATTGTGAATGTATTTTAAACGTTATATATATATATATATATATATATATATATATATATATATAAAAAAAATCCATGAATCCACATGGTGGGATTTGTAAATAATTTATTCGTAAATCAGGGTGGAAAATAAGTATTTGGTCAATAACAAAAATACAACTCAATACTTTGTAACATAACCTTTGTTGGCAATAACAGAGCTCAAACGTTTACTATAGGTCTTTACCAGGTTTGCACACACAGTAGCTGGTATTTTGGCCCATTCCTCCATGCAGATCTTCTCGAGAGCAGTGATGTTTTGGGGCTGTCGCCGAGCAACACGGACTTTCAACTCCCGCCACAGATTTTCTATGGGGTTGAGGTCTGGAGACTGGCTAGGCCACTCCAGGACTTTCAGGATGAGATCGGGATGAGATCTTGCGTGGAGCCCCAGATCGAGGGAGATTATCAGTGGTCTTGTATGTCTTCCATTTTCTGATGATTGCTCCCACAGTTGATTTTTTCACACCAAGCTGCTTGCCTATTGTAGATTCACTCTTCCCAGTCTGGTGCAGTTCTACAATACTTTTCCTGGTGTCCTTCGAAAGCTCTTTGGTCTTGGCCATGGCAGAGTTTGGAGTCTGACTGTTTGAGGCTGTGGACAGGTGTCTTTTATACAGATGAGTTCAAACAGGTGCCATTCATACAGGTAACGAGTGGGGGACAGAAAAGCTTCTTACAGAAGACGTTACAGGTCTGTGAGAGCCAGAGATTTTCCTTGTTTGAGGTGACCAAATACTTATTTTCCACCCTGATTTACGAATAAATTCTTTACAAATCCTACCATGTGGATTCATGGATTTTTTTTTTTCACATTCTGTCTCTCACAGTTGAAGTGTACCTCTGGTGCAAATTACTGACCTCTGTCATCATTTTAGGTGGGGGAACTTGCACAATCGGTGGCTGACTAAATACTTTTTTGCCCCACTGTATCTCATCTGACCACATGACTTTCTCCCATGCCTCCTCTGGATCGTCCAAATGGTCATTGCCAAGCTTCAGACGGGCTTGGACATGTGATGACATGAGCAGGGGAACCTTCCGTGCAATGCATGATTTGAGACCATGACGGTATAGTGTTCTACTGACAGTGACCTTTGAAACTGTAGTCCCAGCTCTCTTCATGTCATTGACCAGCTCCTCCCGTGTAGTTCTGGGCTGATTCCTCACCTTTCTTATCATCAGTGATACCCCACGAGGTGAGATCTTGCATGGAGCCTCAGTCTGAGAGAGACTGACAGTTGTCTTCAGCCTCTTCCATTTTCTTGCTGAATCTTGCTGATTGCCAGGTGTTCAGATACTTATGTGCAGCAGTGCAATACAAATAAATTATTTAAGAATCATACAATATGATTTCCTGAATTGTTTTTTAAATGCTGTCTCACACAGTGAGAATGCACCTACATTATGAATTTCAGACCTTTCCGTGATTTCGAAGTGGGAGAACTTGCAAAATCGCAGAGGGATGGAGCAGTCTCAAAATTGCAAAGCTTCTGAAGCGTGATCATCGAACAATCAAGCGTTTCATTCAAAATAGTCAACAGGGTCGCAAGAAGCGTGTGGAAAAACCAAGGCGCAAAATAACTGCCCATGAACTGAGAAAAGTCAAGCGTGCAGCTGCCAAGATGCCACTTGCCACCAGTTTGGCCATATTTCAGAGCTGCAACATCACTGGAGTGCCCAAAAGCACAAGGTGTGCAATACTCAGTGACATGGCCAAGGTAAGAAAGGCTGAAAGACGACCACCACTGAACAACACACACAAGCTGAAACGTCAAGACTGGGCCAAGAAATATCTCAAGACTGGTTTTTCTAAGGTTTTATGGACTGATGAAATGAGAGTGAGTCTTGATGGGCCAGATGGATGGGCTCGTGGCTGGATTGGTAAAGGGCAGAGAGCTCCAGTCCGACTCAGACGCCAGCAAGGTGGAGGTGGAGTACTGGTTTGGGCTGGTATCATCAAAGATGAGCTTGTGGGGCCTTTTCGGGTTGAGGATGGAGTCAAGCTCAACTCCCAGTCCTACTGCCAGTTTCTGGAAGACACCTTCTTCAAGCAGTGATACAGGAAGAAGTCTGCATCCTTCAAGAAAAAGATGATTTTCATGCAGGACAATGCTCCATCACACGCGTCCAAGTACTCCACAGCGTGGCTGGCAAGAAAGGGTATAAAAGAAGAAAAACTAATGACATGGCCACCTTGTTCACCTGATCTGAACCCAATTGAGAACCTGTGGTCCATCATCAAATGTGAGATTTACAAGGAGGGAAAACAGTACACCTCTCTGAACAGTGTCTGGGAGGCTGTGGTTGCTGCTGCACGCAATGTTGATGGTGAACAGATCAAAACACTGACAGAATCCATGGATGGCAGGCTTTTGAGTATCCTTGCAAAGAAAGGTGGCTATATTGGTCGCTGATTTGTTTTTCTTTTGTTTTTGAATGTCAGAAATGTATATTTGTGAAAGTGGAGATGTTATATTGGTGTCACTGGTAAAAATAAATAATTGAAACGGGTATATATTTGTTTTTTGTTAAGTTGCCTAATAATTATGCACAGTAATAGTCACCTGCACACACAGATATCCCCCTAAAATAGCTAAAACTAAAAACAAACTAAAAACTACTTCCAAAAACATTCAGCTTTGATATTAATGAGTTTTTTGGGTTCATTGAGAACATGGTTGTTGTTCAATAATAAAATTATTCCTCAAAAATACAACTTGCCTAATAATTCTGCACTCCCTGTAGATCTAGGAAAACACAGAGGCGTGTAAAAGTAGTAAGTGCTACCAACTGTTAGTGAAAACAATAACAATAACATGAACCACAAACTCCTTACTGGACAAATCATGAGATATTATGAGAAATCAAACTCAAAAACACACAAACTAACACTCACAATATACCACAATCATAAAAGAGTCAAAGCAAGGATCCAAACCTTTCACAAACACACAATTTAAAAAACTCTAAACAGAAATCCAAATAGTAACAAAGAAAAATAAACCCTACAACACTACACAAAACACTGAGACCACGACAGTATTCTAGATGTTAACAGGCACAATATCCACAGTGTACTTTTTTGATTTTCTGGACATATAAGTGTCCTCTTCATCACTTTAAAGGTTTTTACACTTTTCACACATGCCGTGTTTTAGGAAAGATAAAGAATGAAACTAGTGTGTCGAAAGTGTGTTTTACAAGCAGTGTTTCAATGGAATGTTACTTTAGTATTGTTCATTCATTATTTAAATTATTCACTACTTTGAGAAAAATATGAAACAGTGTGCTCTACGCACACAAAATGATCAGCTTATGAGTCATAGGAAAAAAGTATTGCATTTAGAAGCAGAGTTTTCATCCAATATATGAAAAGCTAATCAGTCAGCCTGATTGCAGTGAGTGGCCTTTTGTAACATCTTTAATCTGGTGAGTGTTTTAAGAAGTGCATAATTGAAATTCTATTCAGGATGGCGGCAATTTTCAGCTGCAGGATAATGAGCCATCAGTTGGCCTTGGATGGTAGTGTTAGAGACTGTTTTAAATCTACCATGTGATGAACCTTTGATTGATTCACCAATGATGGCTTTATATTGACAGTACCAGCTAGGGACATGGGACTCTTTATTTAGTCTTCACCTTTATCGTCTGCTCATCCTATTTAAGTAATCAGCTATATTGAGGATCTATTAATGATGTCATTGTCATGCTAATTAGTGCTCTATGCTCTGAAAGTCCATCCACAAAATCAGGGTGTGCCAGCAGAATTTTATCAGAGATTTGTGGAGTAGCGTGGCTCCAGTTATCAAAGGCAGGTTGTTTGCCTTTGAATAATGTGAGGTGAACCTTTTCATTTTGTCAGCCTGTAGATGGTTTACAGACCAGTGTAAAGACCAAATAATAAATGAAGCACTGAATAATAACACTGAGGGTTTATTAATACTATAGTTTATACAGGGTTATTCTATGCTAAATAGACAAACTGGAAGGAAAGTTTCAAGCTTCAGCTGTATGATCAAAATATGTTGTCACTGTTATTAACCATGTTAATATTTCTCAAACGACTGTTGTGTAAAAGTAGTTTTTTAGTAGAACGGATTGTATTGCTGAGCATGAAAAAGCTCTTATCAGGTCACACAAGGAACTTGAAAAAAATGAACAAAGAATTAATTTGCCTCCTAATCCCTACGGTATACATGAGTATTTAGGCTGGCTTTCTAAATCCATGTGGTGTTTTCCAAATAAAATAATAATATAACACAAAAT